>NW_009600992.1:39005-42871 GCF_000690535.1 Cariama cristata
AGACTATCAGGATGTCTCCAGGGCAGATAAACTCTTATGTCAAATGCAAATCAGCTTGTTTCACGGGGCAATTATCTCAGAAGAATTTGGATTCGACAGTAGCATAGAATCAGAACAGCAAACAAGAGTCCTTGCATCTGCATCTGTATATTTCTGCAGGAACCTTTCCAGGGGAATAATCCTCAGTACAACAGCCATGTTAGCTTTAAATGCTCTGTGTGATGATGTGTCTACCTTTTCTTCAGGAGATAGAATGATTTAGCGCCTACTAAGAAGTCCTACCCTGAAATTATTAATCTGACCACTCTATCAGCCATCATCTTGCATGGGGATACAGTCAATGAACTGCAGTGGATTATATAAACAAGACTTGAACAATCTGGCTTGTTTTACACAAGTTCCTAATTTGTCTTGTGGAGATAAAAGTTCAAGCCTAAGAAGAGAGATCAATAAATTGAGAGAGCAAAAGGTGATCAGAGAATAAAACACAAGCAAAGCAATGACATGAGTACTGGATACTATGCTGTGTTCTGAAAAAAAATCTAGCTTTCTTCCAATATCCCATATATTTGTACCTACTCAATTACAATCCAAATGGCATTTCAACAGCCACCACAGACACATTAGTCCTAGCACTTGTTAGCGCTGTGGAAAACTATAAAATACCTTTCTGTATGCAAAACATTTCTGAAGAACAGACCAAGTTCAGCACCAAGGGAACTGGAAAAGTATCTCATCAAGGGATGCTGTATATATCAGGTAGCAGGAGTACACTGAAACAGAGTGGTATTACAGCTGTCCCTGACGATACATTATCAGCAAAGATGACTTTAAAGTTGTGGACAGGAAAAAAGAGAGTTGCTCACTGGTATGTTTACATTCCTTCCAGTAGAGTTTTTCTACTTCTGCACTGGGGTGAAAAACCCACTCCAAAATCCTGTTGACTGCAGTGTCTACAGAATCCCACCCCCGCTGTCTTCACAGGTGGTATGGGATGGCTGGATGTGAAAGAAGAACAGGGAATGGAAAGAAAGGAACATGAGCCAACACAAAAATACACTTTACTGACTTAAAGGTTGAGGCTACACTCTCTGGGCCAAGTAGTGGGGTGAAATAAAATTCAGTATGTCCACTGACTTCTATATCCTGGTATCAGTTTACCTCTCCCAAGAACTGTGGCAAATAAATAATTCTTTTGTTAAATCAGGACTAACTGTAAGACCTGATATTTCTGCAAGTCTTTCCACCAGATACGAGTTACAGCATGATCCTGTCCTGAGTTTACTTTTTCTCAGTGCTTCTTAACTCAAATACTCTGGTTTCATTAAAAGATAATCTGAGCTAATTTAGGAATTAGACTGTTTGTACTAAGTGTGCTCAGAAGGAAGGAAAGGAAAACAAAATCTGCTACTTTGAAATGAATCAGCTTGGGGACACGGGTCTCAACTTATCAAAGGCGTAGGCACACATGGAACACAACCCTAGAAAAAATATCTCCAGGGTGCCAGCTCCGTCAGCCAAATGAAGAGAGATGTGATGAGCAAAGGTCTGAATGCGATCAACAGCACAGCCCACAATCTCAGAAATCCCTGCTTTTCTCTCCCTGGTAGCATCCCACAACAAAGCTTCTGCCTTCGTGTTTATGAGGTTCACATATACACCGACAACAGCAGATCTAGAGAGCTACATGCGGCAATGGCACCACCATGAAAACAGCAGACATCTTAAATCTACAGGAGGAAGGAGCCCTCCTGTTTTCTTGCGGGGACCCCAGTGAATGACGGAAGGCTAAAGCCAAGGAACAATCACAAAGCTAGTTCCCTGTCTAAAGCTAAATACGTGTGTTTATCACACATAAAGCCCCCCATGACCTTGGAGTCTGTTCAATGCCAATGGTTATCCTTCCAGTCACTGCACACATGCCTTCGACTGGAGAAAACAAAACAACAGAAACCTTCCACTCCGCGATGTCCGAGATAGATTGCCGGTACAATAACAGATCAATTGTAGCTGTCCTGAATGAATAACAAAGCGGCAACCATTGCCCTCAGCACATAGAAGCAGCGGGAAAAAAAGGTAGAAGACCATAACCCAGAACTGTAACTAAGACACAGGCAGAGACATCAACTTTAATCCAACTCCCATTATTACACTGAGTAGCATTCCTTAATTATTCATCAAATTGGAGCAGTGTTGCCTTACCCATCCTATAGGACAACTTCTTTCAAGACAGCTCCAGTATGTTTTGTATTAGCCAAGTATAGACGCTTGTATAATGCGTTCTTTCTCAGTAGCTATACCAACACCACTTTAAGGAGTTTGCCTTCATGCTATCATTGACAGCAACCTTAAGTAATCACACGTTGCCTTTGATGAGCATGTGTTAGCCATGGAAATGTTTCCCCACTGTACCTGACCAGCGTTGCACAGGCTGAATAGAGAAGTGAGATGGCTGTGTACCCAAAGAACATCAAATCAAAATCCATTTGTTTTTTGTTGACTCCAACAGATTAAACAAAAACACCCAAAAAGCTACTTCAGTTACATTGCATATTGCCCTATCAGTCCTACACTTGCGCTGTAATTAACGTACAAAAGACAGATGGTAATCCATAATACCCTAGGAAAGAATCAGGTCACTTCTCTGCCTTATTCAGTTTGGTTAATATTTTTTATTATTATCATAATTACCTCCACTGCTACTCCGATATATTCTTTAAGCTAAAGGCCAGATTCTATTTACCAGCAGATTAGATGCAGAGGAAAGCCACCGACTTCCAGGGAGTTCTTCCAGACCTGCGTCTATGTAAGTGGGATGGTCGTCTAGCCATAAACACCAGTATGTCACGAAACAAATCTCTCTCTTTTTTTCATGCATTCTGTAGTCCTGAACAGCATGCTGCATTATCTTTCTCTCCCTGGCTGTAAACTCTTCAGATTCCAATACATTCCTGAACTGTTCACATGTTAAATTCACAGCATAGCGGTAAAGAGTCTGTCCTGTATGCTATCCCTCTGATTTAAGATGTGCTTTACATAAAGATGGTATTACTAGAACCAGCTGTTCAAATACTGATAAGGAGAAGTGCACAGAGGCATGCAAGCAGAGGTCAAAGCCACATTAACAGTAATTTTTACTAGTACCCTACAGCAAAAATACAGAAGTCCTGGTGCACTACTTGAAGGGTGAATCAGAGTTTCTGCAGCAGGTGAAGATGCAGAACTGCAAAGGAAGCCTTCAGCTCAAAAATGCCAACAGCAGCATCGGATCTGTTAGCAATCAGGTTTTATTTACCAGCCATATTGTGTTAATAACAGACGTGATTCCCATACCGAGTATGTTAACCTGTCACCACTTGCAAAGGGAGATTTATTTGTTTGAAAAGAATCAAATCTATCTCACGGACGCATCCTCAGAGCCTGCAGTTCTGGCTGAAGGCAGAAAGCCTGCATGCAATTCCCCCCAAAATAAGTATTCCCAGGACCTGGGGAAGATGAGGGAAAAGCCGGTAAATCAATGTCACTCTAAGAGAAACCGACGGTTCCCCCTTTCCCTCGCCGACTGCATTAGCGGCGCTTTGGCATCTCCAGGGTCGGGCCGAGCGGAGCAGAGCCCGGTTGCCGCTGCCCCCCGTCCTCAGCCCGGGTGGGGAGCAGGAACGCTGCTACCCCGGGGGGGGAGATGAGGAAAAGGCCGGAGGAAAGGACTTACCATTGCAGCAAGGATCCGTCCCGGTGCTGGAGATGCTGCATCCTCGCCGTACCGGGGCGGGGCGGATGCCGGCGGGGTCGGAGCCAGCGGCGGGGGGACACGGACCAGTTCCCCGGCAGAACCGGTCCAGCTCCGGCTGCCCGCGGTGGCAGTG
>NW_009600993.1:0-11911 GCF_000690535.1 Cariama cristata
TGCTGAGGTGAGAAGGCTTTGCAACATCAGGGAGGCTAAGAAGCAGTTAGGGAGCTGGTTCCTAGCGCAGTCTGCAGGGGCCCCACAGTCCATGACCAAACAGTCGAAAACTCCCCCACCGGCACACACAGAAGGACTGGAGGCCAATAATGCAGAAGAATGGAAGCTTGCAATGGGAAGGACCTGCAGGGGGAAGAGACTTCCCCAAAGCTTGAGGTGATCTCGCAGAACCGCTTCATCGCTCTGCAGACTGAAGAGGAAAGACCCATCACATCAGGAGAGACACTGGAGCTCAGGAAAGCAGTCCAGTCTGCTCCTGTGTAGCAACCAGAGCAACTATGAAACGGGGCTGGGTGACAGCAGTAGGTGACTCTCTCCTGAGGTACGGAGGGACCTGTTTGCTGACTGACACTGCTTTGAAGCAGATTTTGTTGTTGATTTAAGTTTTTAGGCATTTTTTTAAACTGAGTTATTTTGAAGATAACTATGAAGAGACTGAAGTGAGAGTTAGCCCAATATGAATCCCTTAAACCTATAGAAACCATACAAATTTATTCCTATACATTGTTTGAAGCTGTACTATTTCATATGTAGTTTTTCAGTATTCTAGTAATTTTCTAATTTTAAAAATATTTATGTTAAATCGTGTGATATTTTTAAGATGGATAGTTATACAATTATACAGAACATTTTCTGTAAGAAACTATTCAAATAATTATCTTATCCCTTCTTTGTTAATAACTATAGTTACTAAAGAATAGCTATGGAATGATAACAAATCTGATGTTGTTACAAACACAAGAACTCCAGCAATCAGCAACACAGGCAATAAAACTGCAAGTTCAGTCTGGTATCATGTCAGGTGATCACATCCTGCAGTCATAAACCAATTATCTGCATTGTGAAATCTTTTGCAAAGTTGATTAGGTTTGCTTCTCTCCTCCTGTACTATCAGAAAGCTCTCCCAGAATTTTGTTCCCTTGATAGGCTGAAGCCTTCTTCTAATTTCCATAGTAAATTTTTTCAGATTGTTTATATCCATCTTATTTCTGAGCCAAATCTTGTTCTTGGCCTTTAACAGAAATAGTTATTTTGCATTTCTGGTGTTTATTCCCCTGACACATTTGTTTATATGATAAAACATCATGTCATCTAGGAAGCTTCTATTTTATGGCTTTTTGTTCCATTTTATAAATTTTAACTTTTCCCCTGTCTATCCTGGTAGTCTCTTCCTATATTTATTCTGGTTTGTATTAATTGTTCCTAAATGTGAGAAATCAGAATGCTACACTGTATTCAGTATCTTGGGGTTTTCCTTCAGTGCTGTGTTCTCTACCTTATTTTCTATCCAGAAGCACAACGTTGTTATTTATACTGTTAATTTTTACCCCATTTCTCTTATTCTAGGCTTTACAATTCAGTTCATCTTGCACAATGTTCACCCTTCTCTGTACTGATGATGCCTTCCCACTTTGCATCGTTTGCGGGTAGGACTAATAAAATACTTCAGGTCATGCCACGATTACAAATATTAAATTAGGCTATTTCCAGACTGGTTCTTGAGATATTCCAATAAGTTCTTTCCAATCCAGTAGCTTCCATTTTCCCTTCTCTTTAATTTCTTCTCCATCTTATAATATTTCTGTTAATCCCATCTTTGCCAATTTAATTAATTTTCTACTTGGCAGTCTTTCAGATGCTGTCATAAATTGTAGGCAGATGAAATTTTACGTATGTCCTTTAACCTAATAAAATAGTAAATCATCGTATCCAAGAAAGGTACAAGGTCAGCCTGACTTAATATGCCTTTAGTAAATACAAATGTATCTGACTGAAATGTTACAGTATTTTCAAAGGAAACATATAGCCTGAAACAGGGCTGCTTATGAGGAGTCATTTTTGGATGCCATTAGATAAAGTGGCACCTTTTCTAAGTCTCTGTTAAATTTTGTAATCTCTCCTGAAAGAGTTGATGAAAGTATAGTAAAAGCAATCTTCTTAGACCATTTTACATTAGAGATATTGAGTTTCTGTGTCAACCTTAATTTGCTTCCTCTTTCATATCTTTACTATATATACTAAGCATTCATTAACTTACCTAGATAACTATTATAACATTGTTTTTTAAGCAAATTTAATTTACTAGATCTTACTCAATTAGATGAAGGAGAACCACTGCTTTGCATGCACCAACGCAGACATCCAGAAGTAAAATGCACATGAGGAAAACCCAGAGGCAAATTGAGCTACACAACTCTGCTCAGCAGAGATCTTATACCTGGGAGAAGCTCAGAACAAGAGGACTCTGCCATTGTGCCAGCCTATGTTTACCCTGGGAGCATATGTTTACCCTCTGCCTGGGCACAGAGGGAAAAAGGGATTTACAGGGAAATGAATTAAGGCTCCCTTAAAAGACGTCAGCTCTGAGCTCCATTGATTGTTTTAAATACAACCATTGAGTTCTGCCTAATTGAAAAAAAAAAATAAGAAAAAAAGAAGGGAAATAGAAGAAAAATTTAAAAAAAAAAAAAAAAGAGAAAAAGGGAGAAAAGGGAAATGAGAAGAGAAAATTGGAAGGAATCAAAAAAGAAATTAGGGGTATGGATATCCATCCACAGGGGCAACCACACCTGTTGCCTCTCATGTCTGACACAAACGCTGAGCACAAGATCCCATCTCCAGAAAGACTTCAAAAGTTCTTGGCTTTATTTAGGAGGAGTCAGTCCATTTGTTGAAATTAGACTTTTTTCATTTCTTTCTTTTTTTTAATGCATGTTGAAATATCTTTTTGAACAGAGCCAGAAACTTCCAAGTGAAAATGTGGAAATCATGGAGAAAATCCTCCTTTTTTATGTGCCCACACACAAGTGAACCAAAAGAGACTTTAGAACTCTGTTGCTATATGCAACATTTCATGGTATATTCGGAAATGTCATTACCATGTTAATATGAAGAACATTCTATTTTAGTAGTAATTTGCTATTGTGTCATATTAGCATTAATTTCACTAACAACATTGTGAAAAGTTAGTTTTTAATTACATGGTTACATCAACTATATTTTTAAGCAACAAATGAAAGCCAACATATTAGAATGTAAAATTATGATTGCAATTATTTTGTACAGTAACCAACAGATTTTTGAGAAACTTTAGTGTTTTCTAGTTTCCTTGATTTTTTTTTCCATTCCCTGCTCCCACAAATACCATTTTATTTTCTTTTGTTTTTCCTTGTGTGTGTGTGTGAGTATTAATACCATAATGCAGCCAACAATGTATTGGAATTAATCTCTATCTACCTTTTATAACACTATTATTTATTTATACTGACTTATAAATAAATATGGACTGTTATCCTCAGCTGCCTATGGGGCAGGAAGGGGGAGGGAAGACAACAAGATGAGGAAATGAGGTGTGTATCTTGAAAGGAGAGGTACAGATCTCCTTGAACCATGATCCCTTTTATTAGGGTCCTTATGGGTCCTCTGAAACTGGAACACATACTTGTAATCCTTCAGTGCATAATTGGCCATGTAGTTGTGCTCTCACTCCAAACATATAATAAATTAATAAATTCATGAAAAGTAAGAGTATTTAAAAAAAAAAACCCAAACAACCCAACCTCATATTATTTGAAATAATATTTCTAGATGTTAGAAAACACATATTGCAATGTGAAAGAACAATGTTTAATCAAGGTGCTTTTATTAGCTTACACATTTTCACAACATGGATGCATCTTTGTTTTGGAGTAAACGTATTTCTGTATCAGTGGTGGAGTAATATCTCCTACAAAAAATTCCTGAATAGAAATGTGACCTTCAAAATGTCTGTGGTCTCCTCTTCTCCTCAATGACAGTGAATCTAAAGGTGTCTTGACCACCGCTAGGCCCTCACTCCTGTTACCCTCACTCCTCATTTCTGCTATCAACTGGTGGTGAGGCTGCCTCAGGCAAAAATGCAATCCCCCACACTAGAGCAGAGCTAACATTTTTTCTGATGTCAGAAAACATTGCTTTACTCTTTTTGAAAAAGAACAACAAACAGAAAAATTAGTGCAAAACCTTACATTACTTTATATCACCAGCCTTACAACATGAAAGTCCTTAACGTCTTAACAGGAATGGGGTTTATGAGTTAAAAAAAACCAAGTATCATCTTGCAGTTTTGAACTTTGAGTTAGCTTTTCACCTAAACACTTTTAAACATTATTTAACTTTGATTTTTAATATAACCTTGAACAGCTATTAAAAAGTTTATATCATCATACCATATAATATCATATCATATAATATAAATTTTGCATTGGGAATATAAGGTGCCCATTTAATGGATACTAATAATGACATATTAAAGCCCTCCTTCCAAAAATCCTATGTTTTAATACCCTTCTAATCACACATCAAACTCCTTTTTTTGTCTCCAACAAACAAATAAATAGCCCAGATTTTGCCTGGAATAATGTTGCATTTCACCAAGCACACAGATGAATAGATATGTAATGAAGTACTATTTTTTCCTCAGAAAATGAAGAAAATCCAGTGAATGGAAAATTGGGGTTACTGTGTGTGCATTGCAAAGTAATAGTTATTTGAGTATTGAATCCACCAAAAGGAAAATTTGAAAATGATGAAGTGCATTCAGACAAGAAACTAGAGAGCTGGGAGAGGTGAAAAGGGGAAGCTGGCAGACTTGTGCTATGCTGATACCAACTGTAATAGCAAAAATTATTGCTTTGTTTCCCAGGATGGGGAGGACAGGCTGGAGATGTTGCTACTGGTTGTCTTACATGAGGAAAAAATCTTCATTTCCCCTCAGTAGGGACAGACTCTGTTGCTCTGAGGGTGATTTACATTAAGAAAGGTAAACAGTTCAGCAAAGGTTTCCCTGAAAACGTCATGAGGCAAACAAAGCTGAAATCTGGCTGGAATCAAGTGAGTAATTTAATATCTGATATATCCTCAAGATACATCCTCTCGGGCAGGCGACTGCTTTGAGTTTGGTGATTCAGTCACTGAGCTTTTTCCTTCATCTCCAATGACAATACTGTTATACCCTAGCTCTGAATTTAGTTAATGCTCATTCATTGCCTGGCTGTCAATGTAGAGTATTTGCATTTTTATTGTGGATATACCCAATGGTTTCAGCACATACTCGAGTTTGAAATAAGCGAGTGGATAGTGCCTTCCTGATTTAGAAGTTAGAGCAGAAAACTCCTAAATACCTGTAAGTTCTTCAAGGAATGTTTATGTATTTTCTTTTAAATGATCAGTGGATAAAATCCTTCAGCAACCTTATTTAAAGGGTCTAGTCTTATTTTGTTCCTTTCTCCTAAGTGACCCACCAAGCTAAAAGTAATATATTAATTTTTTTCTCTTTCTTCATGAACTCATACATTCCCTTTTCATTATTAAGGGAAAAAAATAATAAAAGGACTAATCTTTTTAAAGTAAAGAAACATTTTTTTTAGGACTGGATGATGGGACTGAACATGGGAGAATTTGTCCTGCAACCCTGAGTCAGACTCCTATCCTCTGGGGAGAAAAACAAAACACATTTCCTTTGAGTAATTAGGCAAAATCATAATCCAGAATACTAGTCAGAGAGATGTGGTGTTTTGTTGTTTTGTTTTGTTTTTTTTTTTTTAATTTTGAAGGCATTGAAGTAATTTACAAGAAATATCTACAGTAGTTGCTTATTTAAATTAGCCACCCTCCCTTTCTCCTTTGAGAAATGTGCTATATAAATAGAAAGTACTTCTAGGTATACTTATTAAATAGCTAAATGTACTTTATTTGCTTTTGTATAATAACAAATATACCTATTATTAAGCACAGCATGCTGCCATATACTAGAAAATCCCACTCTAATCAACAGAGAGAAATTAACCCCTGTAGTGGGTGAGTCACTCCTGTCATGTAGAGCATCTGTCTCCTGATGGGACAAATCATTCCCTGTAGGGGCCTATAATTCCTATACCATTAAGAATAAAAGACCTTTATATGAACAACTTGGACTAGAGGTTAAATCTTAGACAAATAAAAACAGATATTATTATTATTATCTCATTATATTGAACTACGAGCAGTGCCCAACAAGAATTTTGGACTAATCAATATTTAGAAGTCCAGTTGAAGCTTTTATAGGAACACAAACATCATTTGCCTGCACTGTGTCTTCAAGATGCCTTTACAAAGTCATCTGGTATTTTGTGTATTCTATCCAGGGGTGCAAGTACCTGTGTATCTTCATCAGGTACAAGCAACTGATTATCTTTTGCAAATACAATTTTGTAATTTCTTCACATGGCTAGTGCTGAAATGTTGAAAACAGACACTGCATGTTTATCAAGATATTACAGAATCATAGAATCATTATGGTTGGAAGAGACCTTTCTGACTCACAGAAACCTTTAGCTAAAGGGAACATTTTCCTGGGCCCCAAATATTGAGGTAGAATCAGGAGAATTCCTGATTTACCTGGACCTATCTGGACCTTTTTTTATTACTCACACTAAATGCAAAATTCACAATGTAATGCTGTCAGTTAAATTTCAGTGTTCATTGCTGAGTAATGAAGTTAAACAAAGTCTGGATACAAAATCCATGTAGGTCATTGAAGACACAAAAATGATTTTTTTTATTTGGATCAAATGAGAAGAGACAGCTTAACATAATCCCTGATGTAATGCACTGACACACAAACTTTTAAGATGTAATAGCACCATTTAAGGATCCTTTGTCTTTTGTCCTTCTTCCAGCCTTCAGTCCATGCAACGCACTGTTCACATCCAAGACTATTTAAATTAATTTTTCATTTTCAGTCATTTTCTTTGCCAAGGATGTTTTTATTCATCTTAAATATTTTAAGGCAAATTAAGCTGCAGCTTTAATGAAAGGTATGTCAGTTCTGTAGAGCTCTAAGAAGCACAACAATTAAAGGAATGATTAATACAATAACATAGCATGAAAATTGTGATTTAAAATTTAATAAACTAACTTCTCCCCCCAAAATACCTGAATATGAATTCTGGGAATTTTTGTTATTGTTGAAATCTAAAGTCTGTCCTCTTTGCAAACAATAAAACCAGTGTTTGTGAGGCAGTATCCTGGTGATGGTTGAAATAATGTAGACTCTATTAGACTCCCTGCAGCCTTTCATTTAAAAATTTTCCAGTTTCATGCTTGCTGCTCAAGCTGTATAATGAAATATCCAGAGTCTGAATTGTTCCAGAGCATCTGTTGATCTGTCTTGGAGTTGTCATTGAACAATTTTAGCCCTTCTAGAAAGAAAGAAACTGGTTTGGATGAAACAAACAGGTGCTAGCTAATCTCATCTAGCCTGCCTTTCACACAAAATTTGGACCAGATGATCTTTTGAAGTTACTTCCAACCTTGGCTGTTCTGTGATTCTATAATTAAAGATGCCATTTCTAACAGTAAGAGTTATGCTACCATCCAAAAGCCACTTCTTTAACAATACTGTTTACCTTTAGTCTCACGCATTACCCCTTATCATCTCAGTTATAACATTTTAATTTATAGTGAAATCTCTTGAGGGCTGGGATTACCTGCCTTCCTGTTTATATAGGGACAATAATGTTGGTTTGTATAGGGACAATTATGAAGGACATACTGAATCTATACACATAAAAAAAAATCGTGTGTTAATGTTGAAAGACTAAAATAACTCTTCATTATATGCAGTTTTTGTATGGTTTTACAAGTCATGAAGTGCTGAGACACAGACTATTCCTATAAAGTATTTGCTCAACTGTACCATTCCAAGAAATTTAACTGGTATGAATAATGCCCAATATATTAAAATAAGTATCTTGTTAGTTGAGTAATTATTGGAAGAAAAGGTCAAAATTTAACATATTTAAAGTTTTGTCTTATTCCTCACAAATAGGCAAAAAACAAGAATCCTGGGGTTTACATCAGTCTTTATCGCAACAAAGACTTTTAATTAAAATAAAGAGTTCCTATCAAATTATTTCCTCCTGAAATACTTTTATATTCACTTGATAGCTTTTTTTGCACTGACTTTAATTTTCCTTTCTACATCTATAGATAAATTAACTTCCTTAAAACTTCTTTTCTTAATATTCTTTTTATTCAACAAATGCATACATTTCTTAACTCCATACATCAACTCAATAAAAATCATGTAATAGCTAAGGGCCAGAATGGGGCCCTTAGTAAAAAAAAAAAAAAAAAAGAAGTGTCAAATTGTGTCTTTTTACTGCTTCACTTCCTAAACTCTGTGTTTTAGAGGGATACATTTTGTCTCCTTTGCATATAAGGAACCGTTTGGCCAGAGCTGAAGCAGGTGAAAAAATATAGAACACAAGACTGGCTTACAAAGGACCATGAATAGGTTCACGGAATCCACTATCATTTGGAATAACCTTTGGATCTTTCTAAGGGTGCTGAGGATACTGAAAAGTGGGGAGTTTCAAAAGCAGTTTAAATAAATCCAGAGAGCAGACCTACAATATTTTGAAGAAAATTTTTCCTTGCAAATCAGATTAGAAGGCTACAGATCTTAAAGCTGCTGGTGGAAAGGAAATTCTTAGGGCAAGGTTGTGTTATGGAAATGTTGAATCATACATGATTTTGTTGTTGGTGGTTGATTGGTTCTTCACAAGAACAAACAGACCCCACTGCACTGCTCCATTGTTTGTTACTGGTGAAGGTGGGTTTCCCCAAGCTGTGTTTGAGCACTTGCATCCCAGCAAGCTGATCTGCCAGAGTCTCTGAAAACCCCTGCTAGGGACCAAACTTCAAAAGAACCGGTAAACCACCAAAAATAAGGCAGATTGTAGGGAGCTACTGAATCCAGCAGCCCAACAGAGACGAGGCTGTCACAGCTCTATGTCCACAGGTCCGACCAGGAGCAAGACTGAGTGTGATCATCTCAGTTTAAAATCTCATAACTTCATCATAAGTATGTTTTCTCTTCTTCAACTTAGCAAAGTAGTTGCAGCTCAAGGAAGTAAAACACAAAGAACACTTAGTAGTTTTATTTGTTTTTTTAAAAAGTTAGTCCTTCTATGCATCATTTTTGAGAGTTCGTACTCTATTATCATTATTGTCTCCCTTGAGACAAGTTTGTGGCACCTTAATTATTATCCATTATCCTGTTCAATAAATGTCGCATAAAAACTTTTTTCATATTTCAGCATGATTTGTAGTCTTTGCCCATAGAAAAGCATAATGATGTTATAGCAAATTTGAAAGCCAGACGTGAGAAACCTGTGTCTTTGAACGGAAATAAGCTACGAATATGTATGGTGACAACTGTTGTGTACTGCCATTGATGGGATGTAGATTTCATAAAGAAGAATAAAGAGTTGATTGTTGGGTACCTTCTTTTGAATTACAAAACTTACATATAATTATCAGAGAAAAAGCACAATTAAAAGTAAAATTAGAACAAAATGTCTCAACCTTGGAAAAACTTGACTTTTTACAGAGGTTTGGAAGCTGTATTCACATTTTATAATTCGTGCATTATAAGAAAGAAGTAGTCCAAAGTTCTCGCTAACATTTATACACTGTGATAGAAGAAAATAAAAAAATTGTGCCTGTATGTAGCATTACTTTCAACTACTTATTCTGCTGGTAAGTCAACTAGAGGACAGGCAAGATTCTAATTGTGAAAGAAATATCTGATTTACAAAGAGATTTCTTACTTGTGCATTGACCTGGTAAGGAGAAAATGCACTTTGGTGATTTCTCTTTTGCTTACAAAATGCAACAGTTTAATGCAAGGTGATTGAATCAGGATATCAAAGGAAATTTAGCCAAAGCTTTTGTTTCCCTGCAATGAAAGCAGAATAAATAGCTGCACCATTAAAGCAGCATGAGCAGTAAGCAGTGAGATGTTGGCAAGGTAAGCATTACTTATCAGTGAAACACACTAGTTATAGCAGAGCAAATCTCCTATTTCCCTCCAGGGAGACAGGGAAGAAAAGTAAGGCTGATCAGGTGGTTGATAGATGAGGATATATTTCAACTTCCCCAGAAGGACATCCTGCCTTTACTAAACTTTTCCTATCTCCTTGTTCCCTATCTTTGGCTTTTTTTATTCTTAAAGATTTCTGAGAACAGTTCAATGTGATATATTAAGAACTGTTTTGTGCTGTGTTTATTTTTTTTCCTGAAACCTATACCAATGTATGTCTGTTTCCTCTAAAAAATATCCCTTGATTGCTTAAAGAAAAAAGGCCACTTCACAAAGCCTGAGTAATTAAGAAAAGGGGAAAAAGAGCCTACAGAAACTGCCTGTCAATGTTCAAGATCACAGTTGATAACAGTGGTGAAAAGTACCACCTGTTATCCCCCAGCATTCTTAAAAATACATCAGCCCCTTGAGGCCTCTGAACAGTTATGAATACAAAGATTAATTAGCTTTTTGAACTCAGAAGTCCAATTTCTTAGATTGGAGTTAAGTTTCCCATTAAATGCTTTGGTGAATGCAGCGTACCTAGCTATTTGTGCAATTAGATGACTTTCCTCACTGTGCTGTTTGTGAGCATCTCTTGCATCAGATTACTGTAATCCACCCCATTTTGCAGATGGAGAATGGAACCAAGTTAATTAATTGCTAGTCTAGAAATAGAGAGAGGCCACAGAGAGCTGGGAAGAGAAACTTTTTTTTTTTTTTAAACAGCATCATTAACTCAAGCTTTTTAAAAATTGGAATTTCTGCTCTAGTGGAGCAAGAGTTTTGATTTCCTTTCACATCAAATCAGAACCAAAAGTACTATAACAGTGTGATAAAAAGTTGTAATGAGAGCAATTGAAACTTTCCTTTTTCAAGGTTTTTCTCTTAAATTTTATTAAAAGTAGACATAGCCTTCCAAACTTCCACCAAGTTTCCAACCCATTCCAGTTTGGCTAGTCCTTCCAACGAGAAACCCATTTCTTGCACCCATCTAACTTATTCTAATGAAGAGGCAGCAGAATTGTTTCCATCTTTTTCTTAATCTACCTCACTACAAACTCAAAGATATATAAATGAAGTTTTCCATTAAATATTCATTGAACTGAGCAACCAGCAAGTATCCAAGCTTTGACTTAACAGAGAGATAGGCAATAGCAGACTTTGTTCACCACTCAGACTAATTAGAAAGATTCATCTGAAGTAGATTTTTATTGTTGTTTCAAGAGCTTTTCAGCACCAGGTAAGGAAGGTGGAGTTATTGTCAACCATTCATCAAGACAATACTGTCAAAATCAGTATTAGGTGTGCCAGATACCTGTGTATCCTATATTGTAGCAAAATATATTAGATATATTTTGGTCGGTTTCCTGTTTTCCAAAGCATCCTTTGTTCTTTGCAGGCATATAAAAAAAACCCAAACCAAAATCACTGTCAATTTCATCAATCATTATTGATTTTAGATTGAAAAGACAGAAATAGACAACATGATATTTTTCCATTTAGAGTTTTTCCTTAGAAAATTTAATACCTGGATTTTTAATTATTCAGAATTTTATGGAACTGAACAAAATTATGGTAGTAAAGAAAGTGGTTCAGCCTGAATGGAAGTACAATGTAATTTTCAGGAAAAAAAAAAAAAAAATCCACAGAAAAAAAGTATATACCGAAACTTAGGTATCCTCACTTCTGTACTTGTATACTTCTTATCAGATTATTAAATCTGTCTCAAGTTATATTGAATTTAGACAGCTTCCAGGAAAGAAATAGGAGCAACTCTATTCAGAATTTCCTGTAAAGTAGTGCCAAGTGTAGGTTCAAGACATTGAGGTTTAGAATATATATCTCTTGTAGGTACAAGTATGTGACTTGTTCAATTGACTACTGGATAAAATAATAAACTTTGCTTGTTTTGTAAATTGGCTTTGGAAGGCTTGGGTTGATTTGTTGGGATTCCCTCCACTC
>NW_009600993.1:11942-33201 GCF_000690535.1 Cariama cristata
CCCCCCCCCCCCCCCCCCAATTCTGTAATGATTTATCTATCAAATTCTGTCTGAATTTCAGATCTAGCTCAACATTTTATTTAATGAATGATTTATTGAGAATATCCCAATACAAAACTTTTCCTGAGTTCTAGGAGGAAGGTAGTATTGTAATGTCGGAGCAGGATACTGTGGTTTCAGGCAGTATATCTTTACAAAACACTAATAAGACCTTCTGCCACTAAGTAACAGTGGAACAACAATTCTAGATTTCTTTCCACATAATCATTTATCACAGAAAAAGGTGAAAAAACCAGACTTATTTTGGGATTTTTCTGTAAAGAAAATCTTGTGCAAATGAAATGCCAATCCAAATACCTTCCACAGATTTTTTTCATTTAGATTAAAACTGCCTGGTTTCTTTTTTCATTCAGAAAACTAAAATGATCCACAGCATTAAAAAACAAAAAAAAACAAAACAAAAAAAAAACAAAAAACAACAAAAAAAAAAACAAACAACTGCAAGTTTGTTTTAACATACTCTCTAATCGTTGTATTATGATGAAAGGTGCATGAGGCCCTAAGGTATTCTGTGGCATCTCCAAGGATTTTGCAGAGCTCACTAACCAGTTTCAAAAGTTACAACTCTACTTCCAGGAAGTTTCTTATACAGTCTGTGAACATCTATGAGATCAACACAGCAGTTTTTTTGCAGTATAAAATGACTCTAAGAGATTTGTATCATGAAGTTTCTACAACAGGCCAAGTTTTTAAATCTCTAGGACATGGACATTCCCCTTACATGTTTTATATTAGCTGAAATGTTTGTTTTTAAATATTCTGAGGAAATAAGTAACAGTCATCTGGATACGAACTCAGGATCTGTATTTATTCAACCAGATTCTGAATTTAAGGAGCAGAGAGAAAAATCATACTGATCTTTAAGTCACCAGAATCATCACCATACTTGTCCTTTTTTTGTACTGAGGAATGTTTTTAAATAACACATGATCTTAAGGCGTGAGGATTGACTGAAATACAATCAGTGTGTTTGGCCAGCATTCAATTGCAGTGCTCCATTTTACAAGGGAAAATCTGCATGCAATTCATCAGCGTTCCTTTATGCTTTCCAAATCTGTTTCATTCCTGTTTCAGTCTGTGCCTTATTTAGTTTTTAATTTGTTTTCCACGGACACTATGCTTAGATGCATATGGCTTTCACTGGAGTGTCACTGAGTTATGATTGTTGTAATGCACAGAAAACAAAATTAAAATGTACCCATTATTCTAAGATTTTTTCCTGTCCCAGTGGGGTTTGTATTTCCACAAACTGAGTGTCTGAAAGAACTAAAAAAACATGTCTGACGAATGATTTGGAACTGAGAATGGAAATGATAAATGGTATAGTTAAAATATCAAAATGGTTCATTCACTTACGTGTATTCTGCATACCCTGACTCTGCTCCTTCCCTTGATTCTCTTGGAGCTACAGCTGTAAGAGGAAGATGATGTTTGCAGGACCAGGTTGTAGCAACAGCATTGAATCTCAGGAAGGGTTGAGCGCATCCAGCTCATCGTGACCTAGCTGAAGGTGACAAACTTTGCTTAAGGGAATTTGTACCTTTTCTCAGTGGTTTAGTTTTCTTTTCATCCGAGGAATGATACTTAAGCCACCACACTACTTTAAGGATACACTGATTATTTGAGGTCATGAAGATATAAGAAACTATATAATCCAAATGCTTAGTATTTTGTTGTTATTTTTGCATCCTATTTATATTAAGAAGATAATGAAAAATGTAGACCATATAAAATGTAACCACATTAATGAGCAAATGAGCTGCCTGACCAAGCAAGCAGCAAGTGGATAACACTTGATGCTGAACTTGGCACAAAGGGAAGACAGTACCTGATACTTCAGTTTAATGCTACTGTGAAATGTGGGTGACTAGTGTGTCCTTGCTAAGCAAATCATCACAGGTTTCTTTTGTGCAATTTCAGGGTTTTTTTAACATTTGTTCTTACTCTCATAGGTATGCAATATGCTGAAATCAGGAATGTGAGGCTATAGTTTGCCCTTCAGGTTCATTTCAGTTTAGGTAAGGAAATAAATCATTAGATACACTAAGCTGAGAGATAAACTGAAGGACCAGGAGAAGTTCCTTCTAGTTTAAATGCCTTTCGAATTGTTACGGTAAATGGCAGTGAAGGTAGTTAAGAGAAGGGAGAAAAATCAAGCAGGTTTACAGATCATCCCAGAATGTATTTCCTAGTTATACTATGGATGGCTTCGTTATCCAGTAAATATACTGTGTGCATTTTAAAAGTACTTTACAGGAGTTATACCTTACATTTTATACATTAATACAGGAAAGAATATCACATTTTTAAAACTACACACAAAAATATGCCTTTGTACATACTTCTATTAAAGAACTGAAGATTGGGATCATCTTGTTTCATTGCATGGTAGCTTTTATCTATCAATACTATCACATCTAGACAGAGATTTTTTCAGTTGTGTGTCGGTAAATACACACTGCTCACAATTTCTATTCACAAAGGCTACATTTATAATGTTTTGTTTGCTTATAATGCAGCATGGCTGAACTTTAAAAAACTGGCATTGCCCTGAAAGAGTTCTGACAATTATGCAAAAGTACTGAAAGAAAATAATAGTGCAGGGAAGCATTAGTGTAATTAATAATTCAACATATACATCCTTGGGGGAGAGTAGTTGGTTTTTAACATGGCACTTCTAAATTATGGCAGACACAGCGGACACACAAATTACACACGTATTCCTCCACTCTTAATGCTTTAAACCTGGTTGTAATAGCCATGAATGACTGACAGTTTTCATACAGCATGAATCAGCAACAGCTTCTGAAATTCCAGATTACTTCAATATTATTGAACATTTGCAGTACTTTAGGATACACATTGCTTTAGCAGTGAAAGTTTTAGAAATGAGCATCAACTAAAACTCAGGGCTCTCTTTTCCTTTGAAAGGATCAAAGATCTGGCTAGGAAAATACCAGCTTGCCCTGTCAGCAAGCATGCTGAGCAAGCTCAGTCTATTTCTAAGTTGGAAATGGTATAGGAGGAACCTATAGCATTGCAAGACTCCTATCTATCTGTTTTCTACCTTTAATAATTCAAAGGTATCTGGGGAGCGTATCTCAGAGGAGATGACTGGAACCTGATAAAAATGTGATGCAGTGGAAGTGTTAAAGCATTAGTTTGTGAGGACAAAATAATATTTAAGGATTGGAGTTGGTGACTATCACACACACATACAACATGGGATTTGAAGAAGATGAAGAGCCATTCTGCTCATCCATTTCCAGTGCCTCCCCATTAATTTCGTGCTCTACAGCCCCGGCGTTGTGTTGCCTGGTGCCACACTCATATCTTTGTTCATAGCATTGTTTAGGCAATGCTCCCACTGGTCACAGATCTCTCAGTTCCCCCGTGTGTAGCGTTGCAGTGTAGACCTGGATCATGGTGAGGGCAATGAGCTGACCTCTGAGGTGGGCTGTAGTAATTGATTTGACTGGGTTGCAGAAAGCTAGGCATCTTCTGACCTTGTCATGTAAGATCATGCTGACATCTTTTTAATGTTGCATGTCGCTATTAATTCATTCATCAGCAAGAACATTTTACTGGTCTGTCACAGCAATCACACCAGTCAGGGTTTCTTTCATAGACCTTTAAAAGGTATTCCTTCTCCACAAAATTCCTTCACATCAGAGATGACCTGCTTATCATAGTTTTGACCTTTGGCAGGGGTTGTGACCCTGACAGTCTCAGCTTACTTTACTCTCTGTGTTTCAACATTTCTTGTCATTGAAATGTTTGGCTTTATTAGCAGTGACGGTGACTATTTCTTCTTGGTTTTGCTCTTCCTTTTTCAAGGCGCAGGACTTCTGTAAGGCAAAACAGAGTGGTCAAGGAAACACTGTATATAACATTGCAATTAAAGATTTTATATTATAGAAGTCAGAACAAAAAGGTATTGAAATTATGAAGTTAAAATAATCCACCTTACTTTGTCAGCACAGGCTGTGAACAACGACGCTCAAAACTGAAAATATTGAAGATAAAAGTTGAAATACAATGTTTTGATTCAGGCAAAGCTGTGCGGTCTTTTTAACCAAAACCTGTTGCTGAAAACTTCTAACTTGATTTTAAATAGTTCTCTGACCAAAAAAACCCCAGCAAAAAACCAAACCAAAACAAAACAAAACAAAAAAAAACCACAAAAAAAACCCAAAACCCAACCCTCTGAAAAATGCAAATTGTCCTCATTGAAAGAGAAAAAATTATTTCTGTGTGTCATGGAACCACAGCAATATTTGCTGTACAGAGGGCAAGTTCAAACAAAACTGCTGGGGAGACCCTCTTGTTGAGTCACAAGGTTCAGAAAGGACCTCCTTTCGTTCTAAACTCCTTCTCAGAGAGGAGTTTAGGTGCAGGTGGATCCACTCCTAGTCCCAGACTTGGTCAACGGTTTATGTCTAAAGGATTATATATATGCAATCAAACTAGGCAGATGGCAAACTCAAAAGGGCAATTTGTATGTGTAATCAAAGTTGAAAATCAGGACAAAAAGGGATAAAAATGAAAAATGTCTTAATCAAAATCACTTTACACTCCAAAAACCATTAAGTTACAGGTTCAGGATACCACATGGAATTCAGCACTATACAGCTCAGGAAATCCCCAGACTTTGGAAGGATAATCCAAAATCCACATTCCTTCATTTATAAGATGAGGGCTCTCAACCTCCAGGAGTTTCTTTAGGTGACATCCCAATGCAAAGGGAAAGTCCCTGACTGCCGATCCACTCCTCCAAAGAGGACCAACTCCACATGACCCCGCGATGGGGGTCCATTTATACCCTAGGTTGAATCTGATCTGTGTTCATATATGGTCAGTGGTCTAGAAACCTCTTGACCATGGCATTTGATTGGCTAAGAGCCCTGTCTTTCCTGTCCCCTGACCGAAGGGTGCATTGGTCAAGAAGAACATTGTTGAAAGGGATGGGAGGTGTGTACCTATCGCAGCATGCACCTAGGCCAAACTCTTCTATCTTTCTCTTATAAAACGATAGTTTACTTTGCTGAAATCTTTAATAATAATAATAATAAAAGCATTTGTAGGGTAAGTTACTACTCTACATGGGAAAGGATGACACAAGATGATCTTGTGAGAGTAATAAATGCGGTGAAGAATAGAAAATAAACAGTTTTGCATTTACTTCATAAAAATACAGGCTAACATGCTGTTAAGATGGCAGATTTAATGATATGACATTCTGTTTTAAGAGGTAAATAAGAAAAACCAATAGAGAAGAACAGTACACCAATTACTTGTAGCCAAGTTATAAATGAACCACTCTCACGTGTTTCTGTTGCCATGAATTTCAAGCTTAATTATTTTGTTCTAAAATGCTTTGCCTTGAGAAAAGACCATAGTGACTAAAGAATTTTTATTAAATGCGTGCAAAGCATTGACATGCCAAGTCACACCATTGCGCCTGGCCACACAAACCCTTTAGTTATTTGACGGATTTTCAGTATTCTGCTTCACAAACAGAGGTTTAAGTCTACAAACAAGTGAAAATAGAAGTGAGATGTAGAAATATGAGGACTGATTTCCACCAAAGATTTTACCTAGTAGAAGGGATATTTTATGTGGAGATGCCTCTACTAAGAGCATTCAGCTAGTTCAGCATTCTCACAGTGGAAGGGCAGAGGCATCTGACAGCACAGCAGAGCACTCTTAACATATGTGATGCCTTTTATTGTATGCAATGGGATAGATAAACTAAACTGGTTAGGATGCAATCAGAACAGAGCCATGCCTGAAGCATTTTCTCATATTTCAATTGATATGTTCAATTCATATTTTGGAAAACATATGATTAGCCAACTCCATTCCCATGCTCTGTTGGCTGTGAACTGCAATAATCTACTAAAATAACAAGGCAGTATTACTCTGAATGTTTTTTGGGGGCAAGATGGGTAGGAGTTCAATGACTGTGTATTTGAGGAGAAGCTCTGCAGAGTAGAATCACAGAAATGTCTTACACTGAACAGAGGAACACATGGCAGAGACCTGAGCTGGTCCATGCCAACCCTGTAGCTCAAAGGGTGGCTTAATTCCAGAAGTGGTAAAGTCACTTTCATGAGCTTACTAGTAGCATTTAGTCACAAGAGAATTTTAAAATATTTTAAATAATGGAATGGAATGGAGTCAAATAGAACAGACTAGACTAGACTAGACTAGACTATTTCAGTTGGAAGGGACCTACAACAATCATCTTGTCCAACTGCCTGACCAATTCAGGGCTGACCAAATTAAAGCATGTTATTAAGGACATTGACCAAATACTTCTTAAACACTGACAGGCTTAGGGCATCAACCACCTCCCTAGGAAGCCTGTTCCAGTGTCTCACCACCCTGTCGGTAAAGAAATGCTTCCTAATGTCCAGTCTAAATCTCCCCTGGCACAACTTTGATCCATTCCCACATGTCCTGTGACTGGATACTGGGAGAAGAGCTCAGCACCTCCCTCTCCACATCCCCTCCTCAGGGAGCTGCAGAGAGCAAGGAGGTCGCCCCTCAGCCTCTTTCTCTCCAAACGAGACAAACCCAAAGTCCTCAGCCGCTCCTCATAGAACATCCCTTCCAGCCCTGTCACCAGCTTGGTTGTCCTCCTCTGGATGCATTCAAGGACCACCCTCAGGTAATGCCATGCCAACCCTTGGCTTACGTTTGCAATCCTGTTGGTATCCCATTGATTCTAGTTTAAAACTCTTTCAATCAATCCCACCAGTTTATGCCCAAAGATCCTTCTTCCTCACCAGGACCAGCACACCTTTTCTCTTGAAAGCTATTCCAAAAACTCGTTTGTCCATAGTGCTTCTAGACTTGATTTGGATTGCCTTGAGGGACCTTGCTAGATGCTGTCCAGTATCTTCAACCCTAGAATTATCATACACCAAGCAACAAGATATATACTTTCAGTGGTTAAATCCTCCAAGGATCTCATATATCTGAGACAGCCTTTATCTCTAGGTATTATGCAAAGGATTCTTTCAAAGTTCTTCTGCATTTGCAAACCCACTTTTCATTATCCTCCTCCTCTGTCATCCTGCCTAGTTTTCTTTCCATTGAGTCTATGTATGCCTCATTTCCATTTTGATTTTTATAATGTCTGCATCTCCAGAGATGAGTGCCTGTGAAGTTCGCTGAGGTCTGAAACATTATTGTTTGCAGTTCACAAAAAGGTTTCCTTTAATTTTTCCAAATGATGAATCACACATGTGATTCAATGAATGTTAAATATATTGTTGTCAATATCTCCAAAGACTTATCAAACCTTACAAAACAAGATTTCAAATATCACTGTGATTAACATAGACTAAAATACCTGGTTTTGACAATCCTTTGCAGGGCTTTAGTGGAAAGGATTTTATCTTTCAGTATATTCTCAAATGTTAACAACTATAGTAGTTTCCAGCATGACTTGCTAGCTTGGTTTAAATTTTATGTTAATCTGCTTTACCTACTTTTCCGTAAAACAGGACAGAATCCCTTCAAACAGAGCAAAAACATGGATGCATCACTTAATATGAGGTAGATGTGGTGTTTTCTCAGAAATATTTTTCAGTACCTCCTGAGGTCTTCAAATGAGAAATTATTGGTGAAGTACTTGCAAAATCAATATAAACACAAACAATTTGAAAGGCAAAAAGTGAATTAGGATGTGTTAATACCGAATGTACTAAAGAAGCCATAACATGATGTAGTAAACATTAGAAGTATTAAACACTTTGATAATGACTGTGTTCTTGGGATGAAGTGTGAATAAAATTCCTTTAACCCTTGAATCCAAAGACACTTAAATGTCAAGTGATCATGTAATATATAAGGCAGGGCAAAATCCAAAGTTACAGGAACCTTTGAAGATAAGAATATGAGCCTAATTTCTTCATTATTAAAGAAGGTCTTCTAAAATAGGTGTAATTTAATTTTTTTAAAGAGTTAACCCTTGAGAGTTAACAAAAATTAACAAACTGCATTAGTTTTTAAGCTAACTAACATTCTGTGATCAGCACAAGCTCTTTTCTTGACAGCCTCAGCCAAGGAATCTGGATGAATGCAAATTCTGTAATTTTCATATTTTAGTAACTTGGCTCTCTTATCAGTTTCCATTATACTGACTTTCTGATGAAAATGACAAATTAGAGCTAGAGTTTCTTTAATGTGTTGATTGCCTTCTAAGAGGTATGAGTAAGTTTCTTCTGCTATTAAAAAATTATTTGTCAAGAGAACTGATGAACAAAAGAGCTTTGGGTCTGTAAGGACAACTGCAAATTGTCCTGCTATTTTTCCAGTCCAATTTGCTTCGGTCTGACATCAGAAGTTGCTACTACCATGCTGTCTTCCACCATTCCCATTAAAGCATTGATTGGCTTGCTGTCTCACTTCTTTAAATTTCCTTTTTCCCCAACATTTCATCCCAAAGTGCAGCAACTCCTAAGGCCGCTATTAATGTCCCTTAAGCATTATGCAGCTTTCATGAGCTCAGACACAGCCCCTTGCCCTATTCACATTTATGTTTCATGGAAGTCCCTTTTGATTCTCAGCTCTGTTAAGCTGGTTGGTATGGGAATTATATTTTATGGTTTTTCCACATCCCCTCCTCTTTTTTTTTTTTTCCTTCTTTTTTTTCTTCTTCTGTCCTTTAGAACATGAACTTCAAGGGGAGCCTCCTTTTCATGAGCTCAGACACAGCCCCTTGCCCTATTCACATTTATGTTTCATGGAAGTCCCTTTTGATTCTCAGCTCTGTTAAGCTGGTTGGTATAGGAATTATATTTTATGGTTTTTCCACATCCCCTCCTCTTTTTTTTTTTTTCCTTCTTTTTTTTCTTCTTCTGTCCTTTAGAACATGAACTTCAAGGGGAGCCTCCTTTTCTCATGGCCATGAAGAATGTGCCAGCTTCAACTTTTAGAGAAGCACTGAATAAATTGAAATATGGATTATCTTTATAGAAATATAATAAATAATTTGTTAAAAAAAAAGGGTAATTTAATGGAGAAGAGTGTCCTTTCATTCTCCATGTGTATCTAAAAATACAAACCTATCTGAAAAAAATTTTTGGAAAGAGGTAGTAGAGCAGATTGGTGTTGTAGGATGGTTACAGATAAGGCATTTTAGTCTACCAAGCACTATAGAATTTATTTCAAAACCAAAAAGAGGGATGGAGCTCTGTTTGGTTACAGGTTGTTTGTCTGTTGGAGTAAGTCCAGAGGAGGGTCACTAAGGTGATCCGAGGGATGGAGCACTTCTTTAAAGGCAGGCTGAGAGAGTTGAGGTTGTTCAACCGGGAGAAGAGAAGGCTTCGAGGAGACCTTAGAGCAGCCTTCCAGTACCTGAAGGGCCCGACAAGAAAGCTGGGGAGGGACTTTATACAAGGGCTTGTAGTGATAGGACAAGGGGCAATGGCTTTAAACTGAAAGAGGGAAGATTTAGATTAGATATTAGGAAGAAATTCTTCATGGTGAAGGTGCAAAGGCAGTGGCACATGTTGCCCATAGAAGTTGTGGATGCCCCGTCCCTGGAAGTGTTCAAGGCCAGGTTCGATGGGGCTTTGAGCAACCTGGTCTGGTGGAAGGTGTCCCTGTCCATGGCAGGGGGATTGGAACTGGATGGTCTTTAAGGTCCCTTCCAACCCAAACCATTCTATGAGTCGATGATTCTATATTTTCCCTTCATGCTCCCTGTCCAGCTACTCCTCTTCTTCATTTCAGGCTCCCACCAAGCCAACTCATTATGCAAACTTTGAATGTGCAAAAGGGGAACACTTACACCCACCAGAGTCGTTCTGCAGTATAAACAAGTGTTTCACCTATGTTGTGTTCTGATGTGTTAATTCCCATCACTATAATAAGAGTATTTTCCTATGAGAAATCACTATACCAAGAAGCTAATGGTGTATGACTGCTTTCTAATGTTATCTTTCTCTAGGAAGTTTGATAAAAATAAGAGATTCAGAATGTTAACAATAAGGTTCCTCATTCTAGAGGTAGTCTTGTAACAACTATTAATATTTATAAATACCTTCAGTTTTCAGAATAAAGTAGACTGTCCACTTTCAGAGTGCATGGAACAAGCCTGAAACACACAGCAGTGACACAAAAAGCAGGCTTCTCATTACTATACATTTTTTTTCATTTTAACCTTCATCAAACCTGACAGTATGCCTATGAATTTCATAGTTAGACCACTGTAAGCTGTTCAGAATTGCAAATGTATACACTGAGCTTTCCAAAGCAATAACGTACTAATCCAGTGATTAGTCCTCCTGTTATCACAGTGTAGGTTGAAAGTAAAAAAAAAAAAAATTAAAAAAAAATGCCCAAACCATCAAACTTCCTCCTTTTCACAGTGGTTTAGCTATTCTGCAGAGCATAATATCACCAGCTGCTTTCTGTAAAAAATCAATACTTCTACTAGAGGTTATGAACTATTTTCTTCCTTGCCTGATGTCAACAGTGCCTTAGTACACAGTGCAGGGTAATAGCCAAATCTCAGTCTCCTGAGTCTAAGGAGCTGTGGTGTTCACCATTGACCAGTCTGTTAGACTCCTGAATCCCAGAACAGAGTCTGATTACCGGGTAATATGGCACAGAGATATGGCTTATGGCCAGATGTAAGCCAGATATGAGCTGGGAGCTGCATATGAATGTTAGTGCACCTGTGTGCCTTTTCCTTTTAAGAGCATCAGAGGCACAGAGCTCTGCTTCAGTGATGTGGGACTTCCGCACCAGGCTGGCTCACAACTGTGCTCTTCAGATGCAGGGATCAAGCTGCAGCTGTTTGCTGCTGTTCAGGAAGACAAGCCAAGCCATGCCAAAGTATGAATAACAAAACGGGCAGGACTGAAATTTAAGAATGGAATCTTTTTGTAAAAAAAATCTATAGCAAGCTCTTTCTCATCCTGTATACATTTGTGCCCACTGTTAATGAAATATCAAGGATGACTGTAGGATAATGTGTACGGTGTTTTCAAAAATACAGATCTACAGCCTTGATTGTGTATTTCAGGGTTAATTATCCTAAGGGCTGAGAATGAAGATAGCACCCTCCAATCAAACACAGCTTTCCTGGATATGAACAAAACAGGAAACATATCTGTAATGAAAGAGCAGGAAATTGGAGTAATTTAAGTGAAAAAAGCATATACTTTTTCTCTTCTTAAAAAAGGGTTCAAAACCTAAAAAGACACAAAGGTATAATAAATTTTTTAAAATCTTATGCAAATGTGATGCCTGTGTCTTCAGTAGGGTGATAAATAACCAAATATATTTTCTTTTCATTAAATGTTCTGCAAGTTACTGTGTTTTTGCATTTTAAAATAAGTGTCTGAGGTTTTGTGCAATTAAGTTGTGAAAATGGAACAAAATAACATTGTCCTTGTTTATTGGAATCATTATGCCAAAATGCAGTATCACATATGCTTATCTACAGATGGTGAGAGTGAAGTTGTGCTAACTATTCCTGCCCATAGGTCTGTGGATATTTGGAATCTGAGAAGCCAATATGCAAAGTTTTGTGGAATTATAATAAATAATGATAGAAAACACATCTATAGTGCAATGCAGAGCAAGAAGGACCTCCAGTTAAGGTTATCCATCTGGTATACCACAAAGCAAGCTGCCTCCTGTGTATACTTATTTGATCCTCCTGTATCTGAGCTAAGTGTTGTGTTTTCACGGGCCCCAGTTGTATTCATGGCCTGACCAGGTTCACCTGGGACCCCGACACAGGCACCCTCTGCCCATTGCTCAGGAGTCCTATTTAAGCTGAGCCCTGGGACCTGAGCTATGTTATAGATGCACCTGTCTTCAGCCCTGGCCTTTCCCAGTCACAACACGACAGGTGTGACAGGCCACCTTCTCTGTGTGTGATGATGGTTGGGCTGTTAGTGGAACCTGTCCCTTGGCAGCTCTACAGAGCCAGGCTTGGATCATGTTGCTCAGGTATGCTGGGAAGGCATCCCTGGTGGTCAAGTTGTCACTCCAGCCTTGGTTGTGGTCACCGACAGCTCATGCCTTGCCCTTCTTTCTAGAAGAACTCCAAACTTG
The DNA here is from genome assembly GCF_000690535.1 of Cariama cristata. Taxonomy (NCBI): domain Eukaryota; kingdom Metazoa; phylum Chordata; class Aves; order Cariamiformes; family Cariamidae; genus Cariama; species Cariama cristata. The sequence goes on from NW_009600993.1 coordinate 24,087, forward strand.
AAGCTTCATGACTATGTTGATAACTTTCTCATTTAAATTAGGATTACTGCATGCTTAGAAGTAACAGATGAAGGAAAAGAGGTGACAAGAAGCCTGACTCTTGGGTAGGAAGTCTTGCTGGAACAAGAAGAGATTGTGTTCTGGAGTTTGTGATTGACATCTCTAACTTTTTACACAATAAGTCTGAAAAGTTTGATAGACTTCTGTCATTTTTACTTAGGAATAAATCTGTTTTGGTGTTTTTTGAAATACAGTTAAACTTTCCTGGATGTAATTTTACCATTTTTCAGAATCTTGCTGAACTCTAATGTCATATTGCTTCTGCATGAGCAATAGTTTTATGATGCACAATTATTTATTAGAAAATAATCACACAATTAATGTGTAGGGCTTGCTTCTCAGAGTCGTAAAGTGCTAAGATACATAGCAGTGAGCACAAAGAAACAAATAGAGTTGATTAAACACTTAAATGTGCCTGAAAATAGACCTAAAAGAACCCCTCCCTCTATATATACATGATTTTCAGGAAGATATAATAAAGCATAAACCTGTTTTCAGTATTTACTAGCTTGGCATACACAATTGCTTTGTGACTTTGAGAGTGCTTTGGCACATCAAAAATCAAGCTGTTATTCCTTCATGATATGCCATTTTATGATTTTGAAATATTTGCTGTTGGCTTTTTTGCCCCATTTTGCTATGTGGTGAGTTTCATCTCCTTCCAGATATTCCTGATTGCTGGTGAAGTTTCATGGTGGTTTCTTGACAAGGGAAGATATGATGGGATGTTATCCACTTTCCATGAGGATAAGTCTTTTGAGGATGAGCTGTGAATTTTTCCCACTTCTGTCCAGTAACTTTAGAAACTGTCAGTCAGTTCCAGCTAAACTTGATAGTTTCTTCAGGGAAGGAGGGATGTTGCAGGAAATATTAGATGCAATAGAAAGATCAGAATTTGTCTGCTAGCTGGAGACCACATGCACTATTTACATTCTCTAGTAATTAAAGGGGCTGGAATCTGGCCTGGTGCTGTACTGTGGCTGACGTGGGGATATATACACCTTAACAGAGGCTCTGACCAAAAGAAGTTATAATTCTAGGGTGAGAGTTTCACCATATGACACACGTAGAGCACCCACAGTCTGCACAATGGTGCATCTAGATCACTGATCTCCCAAAGATGATACGAGACTTTACACAGGGAGCATGTACCAGCCTGGTCACTGTCTTCCTCCAATCTCCAGCATCACAATTGAGGGATTATGGATATGCATCCCTAATCCCTGTTGTCCATGAAGTTGCCTAATTGTTTTTTGAACGTAGATATATTGTCTGCCTCCAAGGAGTTTTGCTTCCCTCTTTGTTTTGCTACCATGATGAAGTACAACATCACCTCATACCAAGCCACATATACCAGGGAGCATAGAATCACAGAACGGTTTGGCTTGGAAGGGACCTTTAAAGATCATCTAGTCCAACCTAAGCTTTCACTACTTTCACTAGATCAGGTTGCTCAAAGCCCCTTTAAACACTTCCAGGGAGAGAGCATCCACAACTTCCTTTGGCAACCTATTCCAGTGTCTCACCAACCTCATCATAAAAAATTTCTTCCTGATGTTAAGTCTAAACCTACCCTCTTTCAGTTTGAAACCATTGCCCCTTGTCCTGTCATTACAGGCCTTGGTAAAAAGTCTGTCTCCCTATTTCTTATAAGCCCCCTTTAGGTATTGAAAGGCTGCAATAAGGTCTCCCTGGAGCTTTCTCTTCTCCAGGCTGAACAACCTCAACTCTCTCAGCCTGTACTCATAGGAGAGGTGCTCCAGCCCTCTCCTATGAAGAGAGCAAAAGAGAAGCAGGCCTTTAAGAGAAGAGACAAATGGGACACGACTGGAGTTTGTGGCAGGGTTATTTAAGTGGCTTGTCCAAAGTCAAACCTCAAGCAGTAAGAATCCAAGTGCCCTCATTTCCCACTTTAGGAAGAAAAGGCCAATGTCATTTCGGCTGTCTGGTTTTCTTTTGCATCATGCTATCCTGAGTTTTCTTGCACTGAGATGTTTTGAGAGATGAACTTACTTTTTTTTTTTTTTTTTAATTAGCTAAATTAGTTGTTTTGTTGTTTGTTTGTTTGTTTGTTTCTATTTTGTCTTTAAATCTCTTATTCTCTTGACCAAGTGATTTTTAACAGCATATAGATCAATTCTGTGGCTTTTACACAGAGGGAAGATCCTCTTAAATTATGTCTCATAAAACTTTCCATACGAAGGCAGGAATCTGGTATAAATGAACACTTTATTGTATCATTGCTGAGAACTACAGACCGTTGGAACGCTTTGACTCAAGCTGAGTAATGTATTTAAAAAGTCTACCCCTCGCTCCACAAATTAGCAGCTCTTGAAATTTTGTTTAAAGCAAATTATTTTAGAAATGAAAGGAAACCTCTAAATTTTTTTTATAGCTCAAATGTAGAACCTCTTAAGGAGTAAATTATCTGTTTCCTGAATGAAAACCCTACCTTAATTTCACTATTGTAATTAATTCTTTCCCATGCTCTATAAGCAACTCGTAACTATTTAATCAAGAGAGTGACATTTCCTGATATTGATTTGCTTTTTTACCTCCAACATTCCAAGCAAGAAATTGGCATTTTGACATAGTGGTCAATAAGACATTGTGTGACAATTCAAAAGATCCAGGAGGGCAAATTTCTGCAAGTCTGACCACTGTTTGATGATGAATTTTCTCTTTTCTTGTTTTTAATCAAGACTTGAAGTTTGAGTTTTACTGTTTTACCCAGTCTTGCAGCAGCAGAGTCCAATGTTGAAATTCATGACAAGGAAGCAACACCAAGTTTTTGAAATGGGGTGCTTCCCAGCTGCTGAGTCTAGATCTTCTGGGGTCAAGGTGTGGGGAAAACTTGGGAGCTCTGAAGTGCTCCAATAACTCCTCCAGACTGGAGTGTAGGACACCAGGGCAGACCACTGAATTCACCTGTCATGCTCTCTAAATGTAGCCTAAGTATCCTTATCTTCACTCCTCACATATATGGGTGTTTTATGAGCTGTAACCGATATAATGCTTTTCCACAACATATATGTACTAAGTGTCATAATCTCCAAACATAGGGATTTATTTTTTTTTGCATGTAAAAAAAAAATCATACCTTGTGAAACAAACACAGATTATTTTTGGTTTTATTTTCCTGCAGAATTATAATTGTTTTGATTTATTCTGTGTGCTAACTCGGTATTCATAAACCTCACTTCTAAGTGTAACTGAAGTATATCAAGGAATTCATAGGCTGAATCTAAGCAAACTTCCTTCAAAGAGAGACACAGTTCTCCAAGTCTCTCTCTCTTCAATGCTTTTTGCTAAATGATACCGGGTACCAGAAGCTGCAGCATGGTCTGGCTGGAAGACTCTTGGGGGTGCAGGAAACTGGTACAAAAGTAAAAGAGATATTTTTTTCTTATGTTTTTTACACAGTTCCAGCAAAACTTTCTGTGCCTTCTTTTAATGTAGCAGAGAGTTTTGGTTGAATCCTTTAAAGAGAGATTGTACCAACTTAAGCCATTAAAACTAATGCTGACATTCTGTTATTTTTTATTAAGTCTCTTATTCCCAGGAGTATGCTAATCCATCTGAGGATGAGAATATGATAGATGCGATGGTTTGGTGTGCACATGGCTGAATATTAGAAGACTAGACAATGAAAAGAAAAAGCCCTCTTTGAGGGTGATTACATTTCTTCTCCCTGGTATGGCTGCCTGCCAGAGAGAAAACAAGAACCCACCCTCCTTTATCTCCAACTGTTTGTGCTTTATCCAAAACTGACTGGGAAACTACAAATGAAAGGATCTCCTTTACCTCACTAGGGAGTAAACAGCATTTTCCCCTACATGCTTCAATATGCCTTGTGTATTTGGTAATTGCCAGTGCACTTGTGAATTAGGATACAATTTTCCACAATATGTGATGAACTGCAAATCACTTGAGCCAAGCAAATTATCAATTTTCATTTTACTAGTAATTTGCTTTGTTAGGGGTTTATGTTAAGTGCTTCAACAAATGTCAATTGGTGTAGGGTTCTCCTTTCTGAGTTTAATTTTCTTGGCACTGAATAATTTACTTTCTCATAGTTGTCTGTTTACTACTCCAACGTGTTTAAAAGTTGCAGCTTTTACTCCTTATTGTTCAAATTCAGACAATTTAATTAGCTGACCTTTCTACTTTCCTTGAAGACAACAACATTAAGTGCTGTAATTATTAGGTTTTTTGAACATTTTCACAACTATGTATTGTTTCCAATTAAGGTTTCTTTTTGACTAGTTTTAATTTCTATCAAATTTACCTCTACCTGTAAGTTATTTTATTTATACATTTATCTGCAAAGGACTTACTTGTTTTTATTATTGCTTCTTCCCTGTGTGAGTTACATTCTTTTGTGTATGTTGTCAGTAGAAAACTGTCTTCCTCACTTCAGTGTGTTGGAACTGCATTTAGGGAACAAGTAGGTGATTCCTTCTTAAGCTGAAATCTCACCTCCATTATTTGATTTTTGGCCTTATGCATCTTTCCAAGGTTTTTTTCCCAGCTTTACTGGTTTCTTGATCCCCATCATTCTTTTGTTTATTATTTTGCTTTACAGTAGAAGCTGCAGGTTTCAGCAAATTGAGGGCCTCAATGTGTTAAGAATTTTGGAAATGCAGCACAAACAGTCCTTGGACCAATGTCTATGATGTTAAAGGACGCATCTCTGATGTAATGGACATATCTCACGTTGATCATCATTAAAGTGGATTGCTGCTCTCTAAGATACTCATATGGCTGCCACTACTGCTTTCATTGCTTCATGATATCACCTGTACCTTATCAAGTATCTTCAATGATGTGAATATTGAGGAATTCCAACTACAAGCCTTACATATTTAGTTGCCTAAAAGACTATTCTGGACAAACCAGCTTAAAATCATTCAGGCAATCTGCATCAAAAGGCAAACTGAACTACTGCTGCTTCTGACAACTATTGAAATTATCTGTAGAATTTCCTGTGTGCTACTCAAATGCTGTTTAAAACCTTTGTTGTCTAAAGTTTAGTAAATAGAACTATTTTTTTTTTATATGTTATAATAAGCAAAAAACCTCACCAGGAATGACTGGTATTTTAGTAAGTGCCAATGGAAAAGTCCACTTTGCATTTGGCAGCCTTTTCTCCAATAAGTAAACTGCAGTGAATTTTGTTAAAAAAGAGCAACCAAGCAACATTTGGTCAAATTCTGAATGCATAAAAACCTCAAAAAAAGTAGCTGCTCAAGGTGGGGGAAATCTAGTGTTTTCCGGAGATTAGAAGGATGGATGTCTCATCCTGATTTGTATCTCTGAGATCTAAGTAAATTCTCAGTCTTCATAGAAAAGATGGCCAGACCATCTATCATTTTATCCCCATCGTAAAGACTTTATCCATTACACAATAAATGGTAAGAGCATTGTGGTGAATGTTAAGGAACATGCTAAATCAGGGGTTTTACGTATAAGCTGGTGGAAAAGAATGTGCGTTTGGATGAGAAGTACTAAGAAGGTATATTTGACAAGAGACTAGACTACTGCCCCAACTTCTTAGTTACAATTAAGTACACCAAGTCCAACAGAAGATGAGACCAGACTCACCAGTTAGAATGAAAATTTTTAGCAGGTGAAGTCTTTTCTCAGCTGTGCTGAATACAACTGGGACATATTCCCAGGACACTAGACACCCCATCAGGTCATGTTGGAGGCCAGGGTAAGTGACAGTGGCATGACAGTAACATTTTAAGGACAGAGATTACTGCTGCTTCTGACAAGGATGCTCAGCTTCTTGTAGTGATTGCACTTGTTCATGCTTGAGAGAGTAAAGTGGAAGCTGAATGTCTTCTGGTTCAGACTTTAATTGCAAGGAGCTGAGGGTTGGATGGCTGACGGTAAAATGGTGTTTTAGCATAAGGGTGATCCTGGAGCTGCTTCAAGGAGTGCTTACCAGATGCCTCAGGGGGGGCAGAGAATGAAAGAACAGATTAAAGGAAAATAAATCACATAAAAGGCTTTAAGGTGGGAGCAATTTTCAAGTGTGGAGTGCGGGAGATGTAGAATTATTAATGGTGTCAATATTTTCTTGGCTTGTCTGTGACATTATTTGCAATAGAAAAAATTAATAGGATTGTGTTCATTGGGAAAACGATGTATGTATTCTATCAGAGGTGATCCCCCTTGGAAAGGCTGAGGAGCGAAGGAACTCATCTGTAGAGTCAGAAAAAAATTGTCTTCCATGTTAAAACACTTGTATAGTAAAGTGCAAGGTTAGGAGATAGTACTCTGCAGTGATTTGCCTGTGAGCTATGAATGGTTCTACATCGTACTGTTGTACAGCAATATAGGAAGAAATTTTGACTGAGAAGTTGTGTATTTTAGTGTTGATTTTGGTACTATAATTACTTATAGAGAAACATGAATACTCATTGTTATGGAAATTTAGCATGAACCAACACCTTGGTTATGTCATTGCGTTTAAGACACACAGATAAGATTAAAAACCTCTTTAGTACTTTAATACTCTTTAGTACTTACATACAACTCTTACCTGGTGGCAATGATCCTCTTCTGAGAACAGGCAGGACAACTGGCTGCTTGTACACAGTATACAGAAAAGGTGCACGTTACATGGTATTTTCTTGATATTGCAGAAATGAATTCTTGGAAAACAGCAGGTGAAGACTCTTGACACTCAAATTTGAAAGATACTATTTTTCACTTCCCCTTTGGACAGTTGTTTTAAGTGAGGCCACAGTCAGACTGATGTGACTGTAAAGGTATTCTCCTTACAGGTACCTGTATCTTCCACGTTACGACTAAGGCAAGGTTGGTTAAGCCCTTATCTAGCTTAAATTGGCAAGTTTGATCATGTTATATTGATAGATTTTACTCCTCCTCCTCTTCTGAGGTCCCTTTAAGTGTACGTGGCTTTTCTATACCTACTTGTGGGAGAAGCATTAGTGGCCTACCAGTACGAAGCTGTGGCACAGAAATGCTGACTGACTTGCCCAAGATCATAACACAAATGGATATGAAGGACTGGAAAATAATTCAACCATCTTGACTTTCCAAGCTCTTCTCTAAATACCAAACCTCTCTGTAAATACTGTGAACATTTTTAAGGGCTGTTAAAAAAATAATACAGGCTTTACCCTGTGACAACACCTCCTTTCCATGCTTTCTTTTGTTTTATCCTGTCTGGGTTATGTTATCATAGACTTAAAGAAACTTTACCATATAGATTTAGAAGTTTTGTCCAGGAACTTGAATTCTTTATTTTGAATACTTGTCTGCAGTAGCAAGATTCCCGTTCTTGCAGGAAACTTTTTCAGTGTGATTTGTTTGGTTTTAGAATACATTGATTTTCAAAGCATCGTGTTACTTTTGCATAATTCTATCCAAAAATCTCTAGCCCACGTTAAGCAAACAGACAAAACTGCCCAAAATAGCTGGTCAAACTACTGACAGACAACAAAGGATGCTTTCCTCTCCCGCTCCATCTCTTCTTCTTAAAAAGAAAAAAGTTGCTGTTTCCAAAAACCGTTTCACAGTAGGGGCAGGCTTTTTAGCAAATCAGTCCTGTCCATATGGTTATCAGAAAAATTATCTTAAATGCAGAGACAAGAATGAACTCCTCATCAAACAAGACAATTACACAAAAACATCTGAATCAGTCAACTGCATAATGATTGTAAAGGAAGGCAGCTTAATATTCTGTTAGATAAATGTCTTATTGACCACAGCCACAGCTGCTGTTGCTATTGCTAATGTTCAGGAAGGCTGGAGTCACTGGAGCTTTCCTCAGTGTTTGAAGCATCCCGATGCTCTGATTCTCCCAACCCTTATATTTATTGAAGGATTGTGTCCTTGCTTACATAAGGTGAAGGGATGCTATAAGAGATCTCTACCTGGCATACCTCCAGCTTGAAGCACCTGCAGCAAATAAAGCAGATGTCCCAAATACTTACTCAGGGCATTAAAACAATTCAATGCACTGGTAAGTTTTTGGCTCAAGTCACACTGGTTTAGGATAGTCTGCAACTTAACTCCTGAGGTTTAGTGTACAAGACATTTCCTGCATTGCCAGGCAATTCTGAAAATAGATCAGAGGACTGAGGTACAATTGAGTAAGTGATTTGAATCTTCTGCCTTATCTATTAGAGCCTCGATTTCCTTTAAAAGAAGAAAATATCAGTGAAGGTCACCTAAATCATTAGTGCTTGGAAGATGATTCCTAAGCAAGGCAAATGGAGAATCAGGAAAAAAGGGATAAGAAACTGGAATAAAACAGCAGAGACGTTTGTGTGTTCATTACCCAACAGTTCAGATGAAAATTCCCTCTTAAAGGATGCAAACTCCTCACAAAGTAAACGAGCCACTGTCCAAATGCAGTAAAAAAATAGCATCACGAATTTTTCACTGTGAAGATACAGAACAATTTCAAGTCCTAAAACAGGAGTCTGTGTTGGTCCAATATAGAATTACCTTCTCACAATTGTTGTCCACTTCTAACACGAGTTTCCCAGCTCTTTGGCACTAGGATAACCTCTTCAGGTTGCTATTGTTTCATGGGGCATTTGCAGCTGAGACTATGCTATTGTAAGGAATGCAAGGAGCTTAATGCAATAAGTTGTATTCAAGATGTTAATATTTTAATCCTTGGTGTAGTGGCACACTAGTAGTTTTGCTAAAAGTGATGAGGATGTGACTGTCAGGCCTCTCCTCTGTGAAATCTTCAGTTAGATTTTCTGAAAGCAGCAGATCATGCATTTAACAGCATCCATCGTGATGGTTACTGAATACTAGGGTATATGAGATCACGAGATTAAAATTGAAATATTTTTCCATCCAACACTTCTAGAACATGGCTTCCAGCCAGGGGAGTCAGAGAGATACCTCAGTATTGCCTCTCAAGCTGCTGCTTAGAGCAGTTTGCTACTTTTCGATTAATTGTACTGGGAAACAATGGAACTTGTTTAGGAAGTTTCAATTTATCACTATTATCTTAAATGTAGATACTGTGGTGTCACCGTTTCAGGCTGGGCCAGCACTT
>NW_009600994.1:0-23120 GCF_000690535.1 Cariama cristata
CGGGGTGAGGCGTGGGCCCTGCTGCCGTTTGAATTTAAAGACAGGCTGAAGCCTGTTTTCTTACGAAAATCCCCGTCCCTCGGCAGACCCTTCAGCCCCGATGTCACAGCGTTTCGGGCTGGCCCTGCCTGTCGGGTCCCGTCGGAAGGGACAGGGACAGGGACAGCCCCGCTTGGGCTGGGGGCAGCTGGGGACCGACGGTGGGGACACCCGCGCTGCCTCCCCTCCGCACAGGGGTGCCGGAGGACGAACACACTCCCTTTTGGAATTTGGTGGGGTTTGCTTGTAACAGGTTTGCTGAAGGACCTTTTTTAGCAGATAGGGTCACATTTGTCCTCGGGACTTCATGGTAGTTCACCGCAGGATTACGTAGCATGGCAGCATGCTCACAAAAAGCATCATATTGCAAGGTGTTTTGAAAAGGTTAGGTACTTACAAGTGGTTAAGATGCAGCCTCTGGGTATAAAGGCCAGAGATCACAGAATCATGTACTAAAAGGGGAGAAAAGGAGGAACAGCATTTTATTCTTTTTAAAATCTCCTTCCATCCTTCTTCTTTTTCTGTATCTTATTTTCCTTCCAGTCCACATAATATTTCAAACCCTTTTCTCAGGCCAGAGGCAGAGATTGAAGCAGCAATTATCTTCTCTTCGCAGAGCCGGTGAAAGACTGACAACGCCAGAGAAATTAGCAAGGAGGTTCTGTGAACTGGAGCTGGAATCGATGGTGTGAGAGACAGGAAAAACTGACTGGTGCAGCCCATATTCACTGGGCTTATTGACAGTACAGCCAGAATTATATCGTTTTTGTGTGTGCATTTTGGAAGGGCCTTGGGATGCTTTTGAAGTATGGTAAATGTTATGATGCAGATGTGCTTGGTGAACTGCAAGTCTCCCGCCTGTAAAAGGGTGGGATCCTGAGCTACTGACGGGATGGCAGGAGGAGAAGTGATGCACCCCCATGGGAGCGTGGAGCTTGGCAGCAGGTTACAACATTGTGAAACTGTCTCTGGTTGTGTTTGGCAGTGATTTCAGTTTCACAAAATGAGTTCACCTGGTAGCAAATACAGCCAAGTTTTACGTGACTTTGAAATCCAAAAATAAGCAACAATTAAAGAGAAAATGTTATGGCCACCTTTAAAAAGACAATCAGAAGTCAAGGGAACAAAAGACCAGTCCACCTCACCTCAGTCCCGGGGAAAACTTTGGGGCACGTCTTTGTGAAGACTTACCTGAAGTTTCGGTGGGTAGTTAGGAGGGGCGTTCCTCAGGGGTTGGTACCGGGGCCAGCACCGTACATCATCTTCACTGCTGCTCTCAGTGACACGATGGAGTGCATCCTCAGCAAGGTCCCAGACGACACCAGTCTGGGAGGGGCAGTCACGATGCCGGGAAGCTAATTTGAGGGTGAAAAAGGAGGAAGGTCACAGTGTGGCGGAGCAGGAAATGGAGGCATGTTTTGAGTGACAACAGCAAACTCAGTTTGAAAACCTCCTTTATGTCCTTTTTATTAAGTGCAAAGTTATTATTAAAAATGATTAAATGCAAATAATGTTAATTTCTGAAACATTGAACTGTGGTTTCAATCCAGCTGAAACCTAAGAGTGTGCTTGCTGATTGTAAGGCCCCACCTATCCTGCGTATTGCACCTACAGAACTATTAAATCAATAGGGTGGTATCGCTCTAAACAGTATTTCTTACAGTATTAATTTCCGTGGTGGAATACAGACACTGTGTTTCACCTTAAATTTAGCTTATCTCTGCAGTACAGTATTTATACTTGCGTTATATACACATACTAATTAGTGGGTGTTTATATGTTACAAGAGAGGAGAAGCTTTCCCTGAACGCATAGGGTTTCCTGACATACGCTGGCAATAGGTTGTGCCTGAACAAAAGGCTGGGGCGTGAGCGATCTGTAAATCAAAGGAGCACAAGCAGACAACTAATATGGGTGAGACAAAGCACGTACAGGTAAGTCTGCCTTCGAGTTCCAGGATAAACAGAAGAACGAACTATGATGAGTTAAAAAGTAAATATATTAGCGCCGCACACCCGGGCTTCCTTCATTTAGTGTCATACCCTGCTCTCATCACGCAAATAATCACCCTCTTTTCCAGGCTTACCTAAGCCCGTGCGCAGGCTACGGAGCGGTCTGTTGTCTCTGACCTTGCCAAGGGACGACGTAAGAAGGGGGGAGCCTCCCCTGCATTGTCCGAGGAGACACACGCAGCACGTAATAAATGATGTTTTCTGACCTGTTATAAACAAGTGAGAAAAGGACACTTCTCCCCACTTTCCATACTCTGTCATTCAAAGAAAGACCGCTTCTTTCCAAGCCCGTCTGAGCTTAAGTTAATCAATCCACAGTTTGGTTGGAATGTATTTGAATTGTGTGGATTGGTGCGTATTTGGCATAGTGGGCTTAATTTCTGAAGTGCTCTGTATGACTGGATCGTCTCCAACATTTCCAAACTCAGTCTTTACTTTCTTTTTCAAATTCAGCAGATAATGAAGGTGGGAAGATGTATTAGAAGTTGCACCGATGATACAGGATTGCTAAGTTGCAGCCACAATGTACGTAGACACATATGGAGAGCAAGTACGGAAATATTTGCTATGAAGTTGCTGGTAGAGTTTTCACATGTGAGCAGTTTGGTAGTGGAGGCTAAGGACCAGATTTTTGCATTTAAGGGTAGCTTCCAGCAAACTGGATAGAAGGTATTTCTAACTTGTATTCAGAAGAACCAAGTCCAGATGAGATGCATGGCAGAAAAAATACTATTTTTCCTGAGGATTTTTTTCCGCTCTGTACGCTGTGCAGGCCCACTATGAGGAAGAACTGAGATTCCTGGCAGGTTTTACCATGTCAGACTGTATTGTTCATGTAATACAACATAAGTGTGACTGATACTGCCAAAAAGGATACAGCATAGCAATGACAGATCTGTTTAGCAAATGGAAAGGATATTTTAACTGAATTGTTGCTTTAGGAATCCTTTAAACAGAGGGCATTTGTGCAGTGTACCAAGGAATGAAAAAGTTTCATCCTTGAACTGCTGTTTGGAAGGGTGTTCTATTAAAATCTATGGTTATCTATTGGATTACGTTCTCTGACAATGATATATGATAGATTTTGCAAAGCTCTGGCCATGCATTTTCTATACCATGAGATGTTGTATATAGTCACTTTGCTTGGGATGACATAAATAAAAATGTAGTTGAACGCTAACTTACACCTAGATACAAAATATATTTGGGAATCCTGAATATATTCATCAGGCAAAAATTTGAAAAGATGCTGTTTGTATTGAAGGGTTATTTAAGCGAAAGCTCTATCACATCACTTAATACTTTATATAAACAAAGCAATGTTTTAATTTTAAAGGAAACTTTATACAAAAACATGACCCCCTGCTTCAAATCTATGCACTACGTTTGTAATAATTTAATGCTCACTGAGACTATCTAACTGGGGATGTAAAAGGATCTAGCTGATGAAACATCCATTTTTCTCTGTCATGAAGATAAAATTATTTTGGATTTGAGAGTGCATTTGAAACAGAGCAGCTACTTTATTTACTGTGATGCTCCTTTCCCATAAAAATTTACAGGCGTTAATTTAAGATCAAGTCTGTGATAACTAGAAGATCACTTTCTGAATGCATAGAGAAGGAAATGGAATAGAAATGGGAATAAATACCCAAATAAAGGATATTGTTTTCCTCAGACCAAGTTCTGTAACCAGAATTCAGTCTAAAAATGTAGCCTCTTTTTCCTCAGTAGCAGAAGGAGCTAAAGTTCTTCCGTGGAGTAGCCAATTCGCTATTAACCACTCAACCTCTAACATTTTCTTTGTGGGTCACTGCCAGTGAGAAGGTAAAACGGGCTTGCACAAGGACTGCCTCCTTGGCCGTTCGTGGCAAAGACTCTGTCCTGAAAGAAAACAAAATTATCCTAAACCAAAACAAAAATACACTTTATCTCTAGAAAGATACTGTGGCTGCTGTTTTACCAGCTGCTGACAGAAACCTGTTTTCATAAAGAAATGGTTCCCTACAAGAGTTCAGGGTGGGTTTGTCTTTGCAAACGTAAACCACTGACCAACTCTCATTACTGCTGGCTTTCAGCCAGAAGGTAACGCCGATACGGTTGAATTTCACCTGTATTCAAAACGTTTTGCTTCACACTGAATGCTGTTTAAATGAACTATTTATTGTAGGTAAATATAAGAAGAAATCCTAAGTTATTACTAATAGTAGTGTTGTTACTACTACCTGCTTTCTCCCAGGTTTGTTTTTATTCTGCCTCTCTTCAGCGGCATACAGGCAAGGGCCCAGAGTTATAAGGTATTTACGGGAAGATAGATAGAAAAATCACGACATTTTCAAAATTACTCAAACCCCTGACTCTTTTAAGTACATGAGCATTAAAACTGTGTTTTTAAGCTCCTTTCTATTATGTACGTAGCTGACAGTTGAGACTGGCTGGTCTTATTACCCACTGGCATATGGTCGTTCCCTTATTCCAAGGGCTCTTTCTCTAACCGCTCCATTCATCCATCCTTTCTCCATGTCTGTTATCCCAACCGATTTCCTACAGCTCTGTCTGCCTCATGGACTGTGTTTTTCATCATCTCCCATTTCCACAATTCCTCCCCTTTTCCATCACAGCTTCTCTGCTGAATGGCTTTTTTTTGTTAACACTCTTCACTTCCAGTTCTTTTCTCCTTCTCTTGCTGTGTCCAGATCTGATTATTTCCCTCTGCCCCTCCAACAAAAATAATTAAGTTGGAAAATTTCCCTGTAATGTTTGCCCTGTTCGTATACTTAGGCACCTGCTACCTGGGCAGGATCTTGAGCTAGAGGGACTTCTCGTCTGATTCCGCATGGCCATTGCTATGTATGGTTTTGGTGAAGAGCGAAAGCACTACCCTAGCTTTCCCTTTCTCTCTTGAGCTCAGCTGCTGACGGTGCTGTAAACACACAGAGCTTCCTGAGCAGCACTTGAGACACAAGGCATAAAAGCAGGAGCCATGCAAGGTAGAAATCAGCAAGAGTAGAACAGAAAATACTTATTTCTTGAGGGTCATCAAACATAAAGTGCTTCCTTGCAGGAAGAAGTCAAGATTATTATCCAGGTGGATATCGGGTAAAAATTCCAGGAGCCAAGCAGCGCTGCAGGTGAGCAGTCATGATTTTTGCTCTTATGGACGTGAGCCCAACACATCAGCAGGACCAATAGTCCCAGAGGAGGAGGAGGAGAAGGAGCCAGCTGGCATGAAAGGGTACAGCATGGCCCAAGTAAGTTAGATCCTCTGAGGCAGCTACGGATTTGGCTCCTGGCTTGGAAATAAAGAGTCCTGATAGTGCTGAGACTCTGAAGACCCTCCACCAAGAAATTAGAAAGCTCCCACTGTGCCATTTCAAAACAAAGACAGGATGAAGCGTTTGGATTTATGCAAAAGCTTTTCTCCAAATAATCAATGTTTGAAAGAATCAAATATTTCCCTGAATTCCCCCCAGACAGCCCCATTCTGGATAAGTAATGAGAAATTAATCATCCTGTCAGAATAAACGCCATGAGACCTTTTAGTCATGCTCGCCCCTTTCTCCGTAATAGATTTTTGTCAGTCATTCAACTAGGTCTCCCAAAAGACAGCACTGCATCCCAGCTCCCGCCTTACGTGTGGTCTTTTTGTCCGGCTGGGACCCCTTCCGCCATTCCTTGGCAGGTCAGGAGTCAATCACGCATCGCGGGAGCCCGGCCCGTCGCGTCCGCCTTCCCTCCGCCAACCGCCGCACCGCACCGCACCGACTCTTCGTTAAGTCAGCGTTGATTCCAGTCTTCCCGCAGCTGATACCTGGTATCTGCCTGACACAGGCAGCCACGGCTGGTGCATCTGTGAGGTTTTAACTGTTTAGATGGACAAATTTTGAAGGCGCTTTGTACACAGCATGCGCATAAACCTTTGCTATGCTAGAAGACTTCACTGAATTTCTAGAATAAACTAAATTTGAACGCTAGCTTACTCCTAATTGCGGTGTACAGCAAGGAACAGTATTTATACATGCCAGGCCAAGGATGCTGGGGGTTCAGAGCTCCGAAGAGTAGCGATGGAATGCCATATTACCTTCATTTTTGCCTCTGCCTGAAGTACAAATAGAAAACTATGTCTTTTTCCACTGCAAACCAAAGGTATTTAATGCCGGCATTTTAATGTTGGCTGATCTGACCTATGCTCCAACATTCTCTTCAGTTCCCCCGAGATGTAACACCCCTAAAATATTGCAGCAGTTATCAGTCAAATACCTGGTTTCTAAAGCACTAATTCCAATTGTTGTTTAAAGACAGATTTCACCGTTAAAATATGACAACTGCCTGTCAGACACGGCTTTTTTTGTTTGGTTGGTTTATATGCTAAAGGAAAAATAAAGAAGGAGACATTGCTTTATTTACTTACCTCCCCCTCAAGGAGTGGTGGACACCTCAAACTCACGGAATTGCACGTCTGTTGGAAACCTTCCCCAGGGATGGCAGCAGCGATTGTGGTACCTCTCTGCTTGCATTTAATGTGATCGTATGAAAAGGTGTCTGTAGCAAGGTCTTCTTACAAACCAAAGCATCACGCTGAACAGGAATAGTTACTATAATTTTGGCAGTGCACAGTTCAACTTCGTTTTGGAGATTTTCATTTCATGAGGGAGAATGGAAAAGCTTCCTTATTCCCTCAGATTTTTACTCCTAGAATGAACAAGGAAGAGAGAGGACTTGCAGCAATCATTCTTGACAGAACTGCACTGTAAAAATGATAATAATACTTAGAAACTGGTAATGGCAATATTGTTTTTATACTTTACGATGGGAACGCCACAAATACATCTGCCTCTATTAATAGTCAGCTATGCTAGTGAAGCAAAGCAAGTGGCTGAGAAGTGTAGCGTTCTGAAGATCACTGAAATGAGTTAAGCGTTATAAATTGCATTCTGTTTTGCTTCAAATAATTTTCTTTATCAAAAATATTTTTCCAGTGTTTAGAGGGGGAATCTAGCCGTTTAGTTAATTTTATTTTCCTTGTTAAGTTGCAGAACTTGCTCTTGCAAGTTCTGAGCTGCCTAACGCAATGTCATCAACAAATTCTCTCAAGCTCATCTTGAGCAGTTCTGCATATTTCAGCACAAGTTTTCTTTGAAAAGATGACTTCTGTAGATCCATCTGCAAGAAGAGGCTCCTTTGGGGAGTTTGACAGACACTTAAATGCCTTACGAAATAGAGGCAGACTCTGAACCTGAAAGAATTTTCTTTTAAAATGGTGCTAGAGGATTGTTACTGAGGAGAGAAGGAAGGAGGAGTAAAGCATGCCTGGAAAACATTACTGCTGGTCACTGGTCTGAACTACTTTGGGAAGAATTTGTTCGCTCGCTTGAGTAGATCTTTTTTCCCCAAGTATTCCAGAGATCGTACAGTTTTAAAGCACTTTCAGATCAAGTTTTTGGCTCTGTTTAGCCATTTCCTTTTTTTCAGCATAACAATCACACTGCTAGATACAGTTTTACTAGAGACCACAAATAATTATTACTCTTGTTTTTGACAAGTTGAAGAGTAATTACTTCGGAGATTTCACTCCTCCTTAAGTGAACTGCCTAATATTCTTTGCTTCCGTAGCAACCAATGTGTTTTCAATCCAGAATATTCAGAAATCATGAACTAGGTCTGATGCTTGATGACATTAATTTCATTTTCATGACAGCTGTGTTTTTTTTTTGGGGGGGGGGCAGCTGAGAGTTTGAGGGGCTACTTTTCTTTCTTTTTTTAAAAAAAATGAAAGGTGAGATTTTTACATAGTCACTTGCTTTGGGGATTTGGAGTTTTAGTAAACTTTGTACTGGAAGGTTTGTCTATCATCCAGTGGGCATCCAGTTCACCCTTATGTCTACTGTGGTCTTGACAGAAGTGCTGTCTGTGGGATGGCACATGGTGGCTGAATTCCTCCTGCCTCACCTGCGTGTGGGTAATGGTATCAAAGTCATTATCGCCCTGTCCGAGTTGGAAAAGAGGGACAAGCCCCAAGACCTGTGATTAGTTTAGTTTGTTCTGGTGTGTCTGTTTGGGCTGTGAATGGTTAGCAGATATGGACAGGGACACTAACAGTGAGCTGCCACTGTAGGCCACCACCGTACCCCAAAGCTGGCATGCACCCCCTCCCTCCCCGAACTTGAGTAAAATCTCAGGGAATGAGAAGAGCTTGGTAGCATGGTGGTAGCACATCCAGAGATATCAAAACACTTAATAAACACAGATAACCTGACCTTTAGCATCCGATTACTGTGTTCATTAGGAACAGTTAGATATTACTAGATTAGCAATTGTGCCTGGACTTCCTTGCTTCCCATCTGAATGCCAGAATAAACACCCAGAGAGCCCAAAAAGCTGCAGGAGTGAAACCCTCTGGAAGTTCAATCCCATCCGTGGCAGACGCAGGCTGCGCTCAGCCAAGGCTGCCCCGTGGCTTCGCCCCCCTTTCGGCTCCGACCCCACGGGCGCTCAGCACGGGCACGGGGCTTTCCCCGCGAAGCTGTTCCTGGGAGAGGATGGAAATCCGTGTTACTGCTCCCCGGCCTTCCCTCGCCACAGACAGCCCAGCAGTCATCTCAGTAGCGAGGACTTGTCATGCCTGCCTTCGTCAACAGCGAAATGGAAATCTTGATTGCCACTAAAGCAGCTTTTTTTTACATTTTTGCTAGGCTCTAACAAGCATTTCAACTGTTCATTTGTGTTAATGTTGCAAGACAGAGTGTAACCTGTAGACTAACTAATTAAATGCTCTTTGATTTTGAGTGAAGTGTTTGGTACAGTTTAGACAACAGAGTCTAATTAGCGCTGGATGTTTAATGGAACTAAAGACCCATGAAAAGCAAAAGGTGCTGAAATAAAAAGTCAGTGAGAGAGATGTGAAGATAAATGAGAGTAAAATAAGGGAAATAAAATAACCCTCTGCTGTGAGAGAAATAGCATTCCCTCAGAAAAACCTATATTAATTATGAAAAATTGATAAAAATCTCATCAACTCAAATGTCCAGCTATTTGGGGTAATATAATGGAAAGCTATCCAAAACGCATTATGTTAGCCAGCAACAGATTAAGGTATTTCACACTATCGCACTGCATTGCATTTCTTCCTGGCAACAAATTCACCCCAGTATTTTTACAATGGAATAAAAACTCTGCACGTATTGCTTTGTGCGCGGTGATTCGCAGCCTCTCAGCAGGAGTCAGAGCGTTTGCCTTAGCAGCACCTTCTTCTGTCAGTCACTGTAGCCGATTTCTGGTTTTCCTTGGCTGAGAAAAACGTGTATGCAACTTTCTGCCAGTATGTAGTTAAGTCCATAAACTTAAACAGCAAAATAAAAATCTCAATAGATGGGTCTACAGCATAGCTTTAAGACAATAAACTTTTATTCAATGCATGTGTCGTCTCTAAGAAGGGATTAAGCGGAATGGTTTAGGAATAACAAAGTCTCGCTTGCACTAGTGCTCTGCACTGATTCCTTGGTACTGTCACCTGCTGAAGACCTGGGAGCAAGGTGTACCAAATCAGCCCCAAAAGCCATGGCCCATTTCATTTTTCAGCACCTCTGGTTCCCAGGCACCACCTTTTTTTGCAATGGGGTGTTAGTTTTAGTTTTAGGGTTTGGTTTGGTGGGGCTCTTGGTTTTTTTCTCTTTTCTTTTAGGGCTTCCCAGTGTATTTTCAGTTTTTTTTATTCTGAAGGCAAGAAAGTGAACGATGAAGTCAGGAGACCAGTAATACATTGTATGTTTACACTACCACCACTAGTCCCTGAAGAAGCGTGATTTTAAAGCCAAGCTCCCAGGGTAATTGCACTACAAACACAGACGCCTTAATCCTGCGAGCGCAGAATCTAGCCTTTGCTTTCTAAGCACCAACGTTTGCGTAATGACGTGCAGCATCCTGATCTGGTGGTGTGTAGGGGGGCAAGGATGCCTACGAGGGCAGAGCTTCCCCGGGAGGGATGTGCGCCCTGTGCCAGGCTGCCGGGGAGCGGAGCTGTGCTACGGGTCGGTGCGGTGCAGAAGTGGTGCCTGGCCCCTGTCTGACCGTGGGGACCAGTACCTCCAGCAGCTCCGACCTTACATGTAGCTGCCATGGGGCAGGAATAAAAATGGTCCAGTCGTTTGGGAAGCTTCTCCCTGTCTCTGAGCCCTGTGGCCTGTCTCCTCACACCTCCCTGCCCACATACAGTGTCAGACAATGTTTGCCTTCTACACACGGCCACTGTACCCTCATATTTCTCTTCAAAACACAGAAACCAGGACAAAATGTTCCCCAGGGCTGGACTCCTGTGCAGCGGGGAGGCATGCTCCTTGGCAGAGGCCCCAGTAGCTTATGGCCAAGGTTGCTGGTCAGGGCTTGCTCATGGTCCCCAGGAGCTGCTCCAGCGGCTGAGAAACTCGCCGGGGAGTTTGGAATCGCAGCCTCGCACAAGCTCACACGGATCCCAGGCCCCAGCGAGTCAGGTCCGACCAGAGCCTCTGACACCAGCTCCGTACCAAAGGTCTCCGTGCCAAAACAAGGGCAGTATGTTCTGCTGTGCTACAGCCGTGGTTTTCTTCATGGGCTTCAGGTAGGCTGCTTTTTTGTGTTCGGATGGCATCCTGCACCGTTAGAGTGAAAGCCAGCATCAAGCAGTTGCTGAGCTGCCTTCTTATATTGCTGCTTGAAGGAAAGTCCAAGTCACAAACTAGAGCGCTGAAGTCACCGAACCCCTGTGTTCTTTGGCCATGGGTACAGAAAGGACTGACTGCTCCACAGCCCACCACAGGCAGCTTTTCACAGCACGACGTCCATGTGTGTCATAGGGAGACTTGTACGTGGCTTCTGAGTGAAAGAGGCCACAAAGGCTGCTGGGATGTTTTGGGAAGATTACTTCAGTCTTAGAAAGCCAAATGGTTTTGTTTACATCTGCACTGCATCTACAGGCATGGAGCTTGGCACCGGCAGCCCTCTCGTCACACCCGTCTTTTCTTGCCAAAGGAAATGGTTACTGCAAACCCACTCCAAAGCCAGGGCATGAATCAACAATTCACAGTTTGGACATCTGTAGGAAAGTGAACTGGATATGAGGTCACACACAGCGTGCCGGTGCTGCAGAGGAGAAGTCTGGCATATATAGGGTGCACTTACATCTATTATGTCCCAACTTTTCCCGCTTAGCGCTTTGATAAACTTGGTAGAGATTAGCAAATGTTTGATGGGCATCGCAGAGCAGCCTTGGAGCACAGGAGCTGGTTTCCTTCTGCTCAAAACTAAACAAAAATAGGTGCTCCCGCTACACATGTGATGTGCTTCATCTGCGTATTGGGGTTCAGCCCAGGGGTCCAGGATCAACCTACTCCAAAGCAACCCTCCTGACATGGATATCGTCTGAAAGTCAGGTCTTTAACACCGAGTGTTTCTCTCGACAAATATTTTTCTATTGGGCAATACTATTCTCTAATGCCGCTGTAGCCACAGTGCTCCGACACTGGGTTAAATGTTTTCACCTTCGCTACTTGTCAGTCTTGGAGTTACCCGTCGCGGAGGAAAGGAAAGGACTGACTCAGCAGTTCTGGCAGCAGGGTTTTGTACAGATCAGCACAGCGCCCAAGGTGGCACCATATGTTCCTGCCCTTCAGCATCTAACAAATATCAATTAATTCCAGCAGGCACCAAGACAGAAGCAAATACTAATTAGAGATTTGGAGAAAAGGGTGGTATTAGCAGTCTAAATATTGGGGGAAATTCATGCTATGCTTAGAGGCACTTGAAGAAGGACAAACTGAAGGTCATTTGCATATTTGCATTTAAAAAGCTGTGATAGCAGTCGGTCCCCCAACATGCTAAGCCACAGCTAGCTTGGTCAGAGCTAAATCACAGGAGATTTGGAAAACAGACTTAGAAGCTCATATTCGGTGCAATGAAGAACAGCAAACCAGTGAAGGCTCTCGCATGAGTGGCTAAAATGAACGAGACACCGAGCTACAAGAAAGGTACCTTCCCTCTGGGGTACTGTGAATGCCACAGAGCACCTTGGTGCTACTGATACATAACTAAGTAACACAGTAACAAACAGTAATTTCTTCAAAAGTACAAATTTATGTAATTTTAATTATTTGGGGGAATCCATCACTAGTTATAAGTAAACTAAGTTTTAACTTGGATTTTCTGCAGTCTTTGTAAGGCATTTATTCTTAGTGGCTGGGAAGCTTACAGGGTCACAAGGAAGGAGGATTTGTTTCCAGGCTTAAGGGCTCTTATATTCTCTGGATAGTGACAAAGCAGAGTTGGATCTTATTTTCTTTTTTAAGGAGCCATTTTTTGCATATACAAGCAAAATCTGCTGATTTCTTTAAAGTCTTTTAAGTACTGTGACTTGATGACAGGACTCTACTGCCCACAGAACAGTGGAAGCTGCAGCTAGAGGCTCTCTTTAGGTCCGTCCTAGCAATGGATGGAAACACTGTAAGGCCAAAGTTCAGCCCTAAGAAGTTGGGTACTCAAGCTCTTTCAAAGATCCCAGTCCGAAGAATTAGAGTATCATCAGCAGTGCCATTCTCTTCAATCTGTGCAGTTGATTAAAAAACCCAAACAAACAAACAAACAAAAAACCCAGCACAAATTTAAATGCAAGTCCATATTTTGAAAGTCAGCAAGAGGAAGAAAGGCCAGAGTGCCCAAAGCCATGGGCAAGTGGCTTTCATAAGTGACCACAACTTAACAAAGTCATTGGCTCTTGTGAACTTCCACCTCATCACCTGCAACCTGTCAGACCATTTCTATTGCAATGTATGCTGGCAATCATAATTATTTGCACAGAAAATAAAGGAGAGCAAGAGATAATTACTGAATTTCCAGGTGTATTTTCATAGAACTTAGAGGTTTTCTTTTCCTCCATTGCCAGCGCCAATGAAGTCTCTGGACACCAACAATACAAGTACTCCTCCTGGAGCAGAGGAAGGTCATGCCACTGGTGGCATGCCCTTCTCCATCAACTATTCTTTGTTTTCTGAGGTAGGCTAATGCAGTCCTTTGTTTTGCTCTTTGTTTTCTGTAGCATCTTTGTTGATGCTAGAGGGGAAAAGATGAAGAGCTAGTTCAAGCTGAGAAGATGAGAAATGTGGAAAACTTTACTCCAAGGCTGGTTTTCATGATTGATTAAAGAGAAACAACTGGAGCAACAAGACTACTGCTAGGTCTGCATGTCATCTGCTATTCACATGGATTGGTGCTGAGAATGAAGAAATTAAATGGATGAAGCTCAGAAATGTAGACTGTACCCTGGAACACCGCACATTTAATTAGTTGAAATGAAACTCCTCAAACTTGAATTAATAGCTGGTGCTGGGTGCTGTTTCTGAAGTCACAGCTGCTGCTTTCTGAGGAGGGAGGTGAGGGGAGGGAGATTTCAGTGTTGCTGTTTGTGCCTAACTTGCTGCAGTACTACCAGATCTCCGAAATGAAATCACAGCCCTCAAGTATGGCCTTCTCACTGTCCATCAATTCATATTGCTTTGAAGACTAGGAATGGCACAAGGTCACCAGACTTCAAAAAGGACCCAAAAAGCCCTTTAAATGCTTATGAGGGAGAAAGCACTGAGGTTTAGGAGAGAAACTCTTGCACCAAGAAGGGCATTCACAAGAACACACCACCTCCTAATCCTGAAAAATTGAAGGCCATGAGACATGGCTTCAGGCTAGCTTAGTGGTTAGAGAAAAATGCAGGCAAAATATCCAAACAGACAGTCATTTTACCCAACATGGACTACAGTTTCCAGTGCTTTTTTTTTGCCCCTTATCTTTCTTAGCCCAGTGGCTCCTTGAAGACTTTACAGAGTAAATCATTTAACTTAAATGCAGGCAGGGCCTGACTTTGTGCCATTGCCACCACCAACAATTTTCCTATTCACTCTAACAGCCCAGCACTGACTTTCTTCTAGCTCAGGTCTTTTCTTTGATCCAAGGACACTAAAATTCCCTGCATTAAGCTTTGTTGGTCTTTTGAAAGAGCAGGTAATGTTCAGGTGGTTTACTGACCCCAACCCTACGGTCCAGAAGAAAAGACAACACTCACAGGATGACCAGAGCCCATTTTGCCTTTCGGAGACTATTTTATTCATGACCTAGACCAAGGAAAAGTCTGAAACCTTCAGAGAAGGTTGAAGATACAGGCTTACAGGTAGTTGAGAAGTTGTGTGTGTGTCTCATGAAAACAAATCTAGAAGACAGTAATGGATGCTAACCGTGCAGTACAAACCAAGAAGCACACTTGCAGTCACACCTTTTAGTGCTCTAAACATCTAAAAAGCTGGGCTTTCAATTCACATTGCAAAACTCACTGAGGGGTTTTAAAAATCCTAACCTCCAAGCCTGGCCTCCAGGCATGTTTCGTCCTTGGTGGAAGACACCGGAGGTCCTTGAACTGTCAAAAGACTCTTCAGCAACGAATGCAAACATTTAATCTGTGTGGATATCCTGCGCTCAGGAGGGTGAAATTCAATAGCAGAAAGTAAATGTTTTATATGTTTTTTCTTTCTGAAAAGACTCATCGTTTGTGATAGAAACTCTAAAATGCTTAATCTTAAATAAGAGGTGACTCTGTGATATTTGGTAAACATGTGATATGGAAAGAAATGCCATTACTGCATTACTTGTCCAGCAAAATTCTTAAGATGCTCTTCAGGCTTTGAAGAGACTCACAGGAGAGTTTGGTAGAAAGGAGAGTGATGCTCTTCTGAGCCGACTGACAGCTGGAAAGGCAGCAGCAATTTTCCTATTGAATTCAGGCTGCTGTATGATAAATGCTGGTTTAAACTGAAAGCTTGAAATATGAATGTGAATTGTTTGCACCATTGCTGGCCAAAGGACACCTGCTAGGCAGCACAGGTTATCAAAACAGTATCACCCCAGCCCTGCTGCCTTTAGCGATTCTGTACCTAACAACAAATCAAAGGAAAGGTTTGATTCATCTTCTTTCATGAACAAATTGTAATTTGTATTTGTATAGTCCAGGGGATTACGGAACTGGGATTTGTAATTGGACCGGCACAAGGAGCGCTCCCCTCTGCGGCAGCGGCACTGGGGCAGCGCCCGCGTTTCGTTTTGCTCCCTTGTCGGTTGGTTCAGGAGTCTGAGGTTTGTAGCCCTCTACAAAACAGTACTGAGATGACCAAAGCATTTCCCATATTCAGGGCTAAATACACAAGCCACTTCTTTGACCTCCTGTCTGGAGAAAGAGGTAAATGCAACTTTTCCACTCGCTAGTTCTGGAAGGTGCTGGGATGTTAATGGTCTGTATAAGGACCTCAATCAATAAATTGCGAGACAAAGGCAGAAAGGAAAAAAACCCAACCACCTAGCACAGAAAGCTCTGCTGAGGCTGCACTCAGGGTGCTTTGATAACATAAATAACAAAAGCAATTTTACGGCTTGGTGACTGAAAGGACAAGGCTGCATGGAGCGATTATTAAAGTGGACAAAAAGCAGATTTTCCCACAGCAGCCAGCTTAGACCCGTCACTAGGGCTGTGCGAAGCTGTGGGGTGGAGGAGAGGACAGAGCATTTTACCCCTGGCCGCGGGCTCGGTGGTGAAAGGAGGGCTCCTGGTCTGCAGGGTGAGCCTTAGACACTCTTCTTGGTGTTCAAGGGTGGGCAACGCAGAGAGAATCAGTGAAAATAAGATAACTGACTAAACCTTGTCTGTTCAATTCAGCAAATACGTATCAAGGTTTGTTTAATTTCAGGCAGAAAATTATTGGTTCCACCCTTTTGGGGTTGAAGGAGGGTTAGCTGGGGCTGGGAAGCCAACACCAGGCTATAGCACTGGAGACAAAACCGGACCACGGCAGGATCTGAGGGAAGTCAGGTCGGCAGAAAGCATCCAAGGGTGACAGGGTAGGAGAGTGGCAAGGGAACAGGCTGCCCTAGAGGGAAGGGCAGAGCCCAGCAAGGATACAGACACTGTGGATTTGGGGATACTCAGCAATGCAGGGTTAATAGGATCCTACCTGGACCTTCTAGGGTCCTGCTGGCATGAAGGCAGGAATGATGAGAGCCTGGCTGAAAGGTGCGAGGTGGTGCAGGGGCAGCTGGCGAGATGAGCAGCAGGATGGGTACGGTGGGGACAAAGCACCCGCGGTCCCCGGCAGCACCCAGACGGCCAGCCCAGGGCACTGGGAGAAAACCTGGGGTGGGGGAACAGGGGCAAGGAGAAAAGGTCTGCCTTGTAACCACCGTCGTTCCTACAACATACGTACAAGGCAAAGCTATTTTGTCTTAAGTGGCTCAAATTTTTACTGTCCAAAATAGGAACACAATCTGTTCTGACCCGTTTGCTATGCTTCAGGTTAGCATAAAAGGGTATAAATGTTATATGCATAAAACATAAAGGATTAGCATAATTTAACATCTGAAGTTCAACTTTTCAAAATAGCTGTCTGTATTTGTGTTCTAGGTTTGAAAGGGGGGGAGAAAAAAAAAAAAAAAAAAAATCACTCTTTGTTTTAAGCCAGTTTGTTTTCCCTCAAAGAGTTCCCTTCAGAATAAGCCGTGCTGACCCATCTGCCCACACATCTCTGTGGCCTCAAGTGGATTAACTTTCCACCTGCCATTATGCCAGCATTTACTAAATTTCCTAGAGATTTTTAAAAGCAGAGAAAAAGGGAATAGCAACTGGGAAATCTTCAAGCTCTTATCCTGGATTAACAGATTTTGGGGGGATTTTGATGGAAAATGGACAGCAGGCATAGCTTCTCTATTAACAGGGGGTTTTCCTTCCCTGGCTTTTAATTCGGTACAAACTTTGTTAAATGTTAGTTACCATTAGTTCTATTTGTGAAGGTCCAAACTACAGATTTACACTCCTAATAGCTGAATGAGTAATTATAAGTAAAATAAATAGTACACAAGCTTGGGCCTGGCAACACAAATTGCTAGGAAGGACTGCAAACGCTTCAGCCTGAGACGCAAGAGACTTTGCGGATGAGTGGGACAGGAAAGGTCGAGAGTGACGTGGTTTAGGTCCAGACTGCTTGTCTCTGTTTTAGGGAAATCCGAAGTAGTTTGTCAGAGGAGAGGGGTATCATCATAGCACTACTCTAAGGAAAAAACCTGCCCTCATAGAACCAACACATTCAACTCTGGGGTTGTTGCTTACAAATACCAAGTGCAAAGCAGCTGTACGAGAGCCCACCGACCACCACGTGTTGATGAACTTTACCTACCCTGGGGAAAACGGTGTTTTTCAGAGTTGGTCCTACCAGGGCTGTACGCTCCAGCACAGGGTACCGCATTTGTGCCACTATGCCACAGAGGTCTTGCTCTGAAATGCAGGGAAAGCACAAATGAAAACATAAAATGTTGGTACCATCGTTTTCCCGGGGTCACAACAATTGCTTTGCTTCACATGAAGACTTAATGCTGTGCCTCAAATCCAGAGAAGGAAAAGAAGTGGAGGCTACACAGCGGGATTGCTGGAATCTGTCTCTGAAAAAAAGTTCCTGAGTCTGTTTTTGCTTTTCAGTAATGGCCTTTAGTTAACTTATTGCAGTTTTTAGATTTTTTTTTTTTTTTCCCCTCTTTGCTTATAATGGCAGTGATTATACCACAAGAGGGAGGAAAACCAGCCATGTGTGGCATGGGCTGTGTTGTCCTCGGCTGGGGAGGAGGAGGAGGGCTGAGCTGGCGGTGGTCCTGCCATCCCCACCGGTCTGGGGTCCGGCACTCCCATCCCACTCCCCTCCTCCCTGCCTGCCCTTCTCCTCCAGGGAGGGAAATGGAGCACCTCAGCCCGACCAAACCATCCCGTGTCACCCCACGAGGCCGGCTCCATCGCTGCCTGCCTCCTAGGGAGATCGCATCCACCGTTTCAGATAGCAGCTGTGCAGTTTAAGCTTGCAATGAAATTGTGGGTTGAGGTCTTTTATGAAAAATGCCATGGGATTACGAATGATCACAAGCAATCAAATAAAACAGGACGTCTCTAGCACGAGAGGGCTGCTGCTGCTTGTTGGTATGTCAGGGAAATCGTTCAAGTACTTATCAGCCGTGACACCATTTACCTGGTGTGATTTAATGAGATCGTAGCTCCACAGACAGGAGCCTTGGTGATCCGTAGGTGCCCAAGCATGTGGATCGGCACCCAAAAGCATCGCTCAAACCCCTAGGTTCACAGCTCCTAGAGAAAGTTGTGAAAATTTGGTGTTTAAGTGCTTGTGAAAGTTCCCCGAGAAGCAAAGCTTTACAGGTAAGCACGACCTGATTTCCACTGACTCCAAAGAGCATCAAGCAGCCAAGTACCTTTGAGGCTCTGGGTGTAACTGCTTTATGACTTGGGGCCACAGCGTAAGATGGAGCCAGACCCCGAGCACCTGAGCTTGTGCTGCTTTGTGCTTTCGTTCACAGCGACTGGTTGTCTTACTGGGGCTGCTAACGGGTGAAGTCCAGGATGAGTTAGTTACCTACGGCCAAATATTACATAGACCACAGTTGGATTGACTGGCACACTGTTCACATTGTATTCGTAATTTTTTGTTGTAAAATTTAAAGAATTTGAAATACTCCTCTCTACCACATCTGTACTCGAAGAGAAACATCTAAAACTTATTTTTTTTAATCTACCAAAAGAAGTGAAATTAGTAAGTTGCTACTTCATGGCTGGCTTTAATGAATGTACACCCTTCATGTCTCCTGCCAGCCAAGAAGCTCTGCCCTAATGCATAAAACTATGGAAATGAGGTTGGGGTTGCACAGGGACACTCGGAAATAAAACCAGAAGCAGCTCTGCACGAACGTGGTCTGTTCTAGGGACACGGCGTTAGCAAGTGGGAGCTGCAACCCCAGTAAAATGCCGGAGCAGGCTGAAGCGAGGACGAGAGATGACACAAACCCCACCGGGCTCTGGCTGTCCCAGGGGACAAAACGTGATTTGTTATCGCCTGCGGGAGCTGCTTGTGACAGAAATACGTCAGTGAGTATTGCTCGTGTGGAAAGCCAGCAGAACTCCTGTCTCAGCAAAATCATTTGAGAATAGGGTTTATCAGAAGCCGCTGATGTTACACACTATCATATCCAGGCACTGAAAGACATTAATTTTTTCTCGTTAGAACAACTGCAGGAGTCATACCTGATGGGTCGATGGCTTCGCTACGTGGGGGGAAAAAAATTCATGTGCCTCTTCTGTCAGGAATGCATAAGTAATTATTTGCTCTTGTTCATTCTGGAAGAGAGAAATTGTTTGCATGTGAGCAATAATAAATTAGGCATTTTAATACTTGATCCTCTGCTGTCAGAAAAATGTCAATACAAAAGCAGTTTCCAGTAGCTAAGATTTGTAATAGAAATTCAAGCCCTTTGTGGAAAAGGCCTTGGATTTAAGGATCTCATCTTTTTCTGTAGTGAAAAAATAAGCAAGAACATTGTCTGTTTAGGTGAATCTATAAGCTTGATAAAAACTTTATAGGTTTTTCAACTGGCTATTAGATTTAGAATGAACCCATTTAAGCATTGTTATTCTTCCCCTTATTCTTAGCTGAAATGCTGGATTTTGCTAATGCACATGGCTGGTTAATGGGGTCACCGCAATATTGAAAGAATACTTGTCAGAAACAGGGTAAATTGTTTTCTCTGTGGTTTATTGTTACCATTACTGTTTTGAGATGTATATCGAACAAAGTTACCTAAATTGCCTCTGAGAACCTCATTGCAACGTGATGGATTCCTACAATTTAGCTGGAAGAACAGATTGCCTTGTGGTCCTAACACACCGCTCTGCTTCCCCTCCCCAATCCAACGGACATTTTGGGTTAGTTTCTCAATAAAAACTTACAGCTCTGCTACTTCACCTTCATCACACTGCTGTGACTGTCAGTACTTCCAGTAGACTTTCTGTGCTTTTTAATAATTTCCCAGGGCAAGAATAATTATGCAGGTTATGATCATGGTTTCTATAAAATATGTTACAGTAACCCTTACGAAGAGGGTATCCGTGTAAAACTGAATGAAAAGACAAGTACGCAAGACTCGACTGAGTCCTGCACTAAAAACGTAATGAATGTGCCTTCTGGAATGCAGTTATGTAAAAATGACTTCTGATTTCCGACTGAATAGCCCCATACAATATCCAGTCACATCTGCTTAGTTGTTTGACAGAAATGACTTTTATTGCCTCTTCCCCTTGAGATACGGCACGTACCAGTGCCATTTTAAACATCGCCTTTCAGCGCAGAGCCACGTCTCGCAGCCAGAAAGAGACAAAGACTCCAGCGAGCCCTTTCAGACCAGCCTGGCTCTCCTCTCCCCCGGCCTGGGCACACACACTATAAGGATGGTCTTTCTCCAAGTGCCCTTTTCTGTTGTACAACTTGTAATTTATTTCAAGTGTCCGGAGAGCTAAATTGACAGGCTGCGGTGATATTTCTCTCCTGACAACACTAGGTGGACCCAGGCATAGGAAACAATGTGATATCATGAGATATTTTTTGCTGAATATGATGCTTTCAGTTGAGCATCTTCAAGACTGCTTCAGCTTTAGATCTGAATTTGCCAGATATAACAAGGATTTGACATTGACCCTTCACCTGACAGTAATACATTTTTTATCTTTTAATAACATACAGTAGTGCTGCGTTGTGATTTCAGTAAGCTCTTTGAGTAAACAAATCATATTCATTGCCTAGAGACTAACATGCCTTCCCAGAGTCTATAAAGATGAGAGATAAGCTGAAAGACAGGCTTGGAAAAGTTTTCAGTCAGCTAACAGAATTGCTGCACCGGTTAGAAATGAATATTTAAAATGATATTTTTTAAGGTACAGTTGTTTATGTGATTTCTTGAATTGATATCTCGAATTGATTTCTCGATACTGTTTGATCCAAACGTACGGAGGGTTTCAAACTGCGTCTTTAGCCCAGTTTCTCAGGAAAACAAGTTTTATGTGCTGATATAGTCTAGCTGCCTATACTGAGCAAATTGGTTTTGAGCTTAAACTTCAATTTTAGTTTCGCTTAAATTTCACCTCAAGCAAAAAGCAATCCCCTCCAGCTTCTGATTCGTTCTCCGCTCATCACCAGTTGGAAGGAGGAAAGCAGATCCCTTTGTACTATCACCCCCCGACCCCAGGGCAGAAACGCTGCGGCGTGGATAGTTTTTGGTCCGGTCTGGGCAGAAATGGGTGAGGGTGGGGAAGGTCAGCATTACCGTGAAATAAAGCTTTTAGACAGCGATGCTTTTGAACAGAAAATGAAGACCACAGGGATAAAATTGAGGGATTTAGTTCAAAAGACGTTCTTGCAATAGGTTTCCAGGGGAAATGGGCATTGCAGTGTGAAACCACCACGGGCATCGAGTGCTGCACGTACCTGCGGGTCCTGCCGGCAGAGCGCGGCGCGGCCGGCCCCCAGACCCGGTGTCGGTGACAGCTGCCGCTTACGGGGAACTTCGGTGGGCAGCTGGTGGTAGGAAGGAAACGTGTCCAGCACAGTAGGATGACAAAAAATTAATTAACTGTGGGCTAGCTTGGGAAATTAGCTGGCTGAGGGGAAGTGGCAAGATTTGTCTGGAGTTTGAGGAATAACCTCAGTGAAACAGTTTAGAATATCGGGGGGGACACACACACATGTGCATACTGGCCAGCTGGGAAGGGTTTCTAAGTGTGTCTTTGGAAAGTGAAGGCAGAAAGACACACACACACCGTCAAAGAACTGAGGACTGGGCATCACCCACATTATCTACATATACATCTTGAAATCTCTAATGAAAGTTTTGAAATTGTGTTCAAACTGGAAGGGAATATTTTTGTGTAACACAGCAGAGAATAATTACTGACAGATTGAAACGAACAGCACGCGTATTGTACCATTTATTTTATCAATTGAATTCTATGATTTGTTCCTCATCCTACGGTCTCGTAATGCCATTAAGTGATGATTGTGTGCTAGCGTGGGTAATCAGAATGAAAATTAGCCTTTTTCAGTTGAATTAATTGTCTCTATTCTGCTTCCAATCCAGTTTTTAGCTATTATTTATAGTCTATTTAAGAAAGATTGCATCTCTTCTGCAAAACCACTGTCTTCAGCAAAACCACTGTCAGAAAAGAGCAGTTTTACAAAAACTGAAATAACGCACTATTTCTCATTTCAGTTGGATGTGCCTTCCATACTTAGTTTTTGGCTTGAAAAGAAAGCCATTATATTCCAATAATAGTTTTCCCAGCCAAAAGCATGCACTCATACGGAAAAGACCGACTGTTAAACTCTAGCAAAATGTGTAATCTACGCACAATGACATTTTATAATAGCAGCCTACGCTAAGTAAAGGCATTTTGCTTTTATTTTTGAAAACTCCTGAGAAACCACAGGGTTGACGTATCTGAACCCAGACCAGGAGCCTTATGTCTCGTTGAGCTTTTGACAAAAGCTGATTTGTTCAGCGCTAGAAAAGACTGGGACGGTTTTATCAGAGTTGCTGCAACATAGCAAAGGTCGCTATCTGTAAAACCTTCATCTTGTATAGGAGCTGGGTACATTAATTTGTGAAGCACTTATTATTGATCAACCGCAATAACTGTTAAATGGCCCAAGGCTCACTTCATCACAGTCAAACCTAGGTAAAAATCCACGCTCTTGCCTTCATTGTGTATTTTGAGGCAAATTTTTCCCCTTGCTTTGACTCTCAGCCCCCCAGATGGGCAGTAATCACAGGTCTGTGTAAAGCATCCTCTGACAAACAAGCATTTCCTAGCAAAGACAAGTTTGAGGTGAGAATTATAGAGGGTGCGCCATCCCCAAGTGTTTGATTCAGTCAGACCCACATGCCGGTGCCACTGTTCCTGTCCTTGGGGGATTTTCTCAAAGTTTGAGAGAGGTAAAAGGCTGTGTGCCTTGCTGGTCCCTCCAGTGTACTCTGTTGGTTAGAGGAGGAGTTTAAATTGAAAACAAACGGCATGAGTTGGAAGAATCAGAGAAGCCAAACTGCTTCTCACAGGTCTCCAGCAATGCCTAACGTTTGCAAAACAGGACGCTGGGTCCTGGCCAGCAAAGCCTGGTTCTGCTGTGCCATCGGAGCTGC
>NW_009600994.1:23151-25967 GCF_000690535.1 Cariama cristata
CCACGCACCCTTTTCTCTCCCCGCCGTCCTTGGCCCTCCAGACCCGCCATGGTGCTGGCAATCCACAGGCTGCTTTTCCTCTCCCAGCCCCTCACCTCTCCGAATCCCGGCTGCACCCTGCCCGGGCTCCAGCAGAGCCAGCCCCAGCCCCTGCCCCAAACGCCGCCACCACAGCCCAGCCCCGGTCCCTCCAGCTCCAGCCGTGCACCCCGTACCCATCCCGCCCTGCAGCCTCGCAGCTCTCCTCCTCCTCCCGGCATGAGCACCGCACTCTTCACCCACCTGATGGGAAAAGGGCGGCTCTTCTTAGGGAGACAAAGTCTTGGAGGAGTTTTCCACTCCCGCAAGGCACGGCTGCTGTGTCTCTGTTCCTGTGGCCCAGCGACATTTATTTGCCTGGCACGGTGAGCAAGGAAAACCCTCCACAACGAGCTGCCGTGCTGATCCACAAAAAAATGGAGGATAGGTTTTGGGAAGGCTTTTCTTGTAGCTCACACACTGGTAGGAAGAGTTAAGGAAAAAAAAAAAAGAGCTGACCATGTGAATCTTTTAAGTGACCCTATCAAAGCAAAAGTTTTTAGAGACTCATATTTTAGTTATACGGGAACTTTTTATGGGAAGTTTTACTACAGCATATACTAGTTACTGTATTACTCAGGTGTGCAAAGGACTAAAGGATAACGCTATGGGGAAGACACACAACTCCCAGTTGCCTATGCAGTCAATCTTCCAGTGGAGGGGAAGAGGAGCCTGCAATTTCAGGCAACCTTAATGCCCTACGATGTACCAGCACAGCTTTTCATTAAAACTACAGACCGGGGGGGTGGAGTGGGGCGGTTTATTTCACTCCAGAGCAGGACGGGTGGTAACGATGAGAAGAGGATGGCTCTTTACTTATTAATTTGCAATATTACTAGTAATCCTTCCATCAACATCCATCTGGTGCCCAAGAGCCACGGGGCTTATTACTTACAGGGCACGTTCGCTGCCGAGGCTGTGAGTTGGCCGCAGATCCCCCTCACGGCGCCCTGGCAGTGAAGCTGCGGATTCTGGCATGCCCACGAAGCCCCGTCTCACGAGTCCTCAGCCAAAACGTGACACTTCACTGTAAGCCCTGGGAAGAAATGAAAAATCTGCTCCTGTGCCACGTGCATTGCCTTCAGGGACCAAGAGTCCCAAGATAAGGCAGACCTGCAGAGCAGCAACCGTGAAGCCAAAAGCTACTTGAAGGGCACTCTGCAACTAATAACTTCTTCACACGAGAGGGTGCTTGCACCTGCGATGCCCTGCGGACAGATGTGGCCACATGTCAGTGCACTGAAGGAAGCTGCGCACATCGTGCTTCAGTTACATTAAGCAACATTGCCAGTTAATTTTGCCCAGAGCAGCGTTCTTCGTTTTATTTTGGTTGTTTTTTAAAGAAAAAGTTCTATAAAATCAAAGGCTGATTAATTTTCACCTTCCCTGCTGAAGAAACGCTAAAAGAAAATCTGTCTTTTTATGTTCGGTTCAGAGCCACCTTGGCAAACCTCGGGAGTCAAAGCCCTGGTGTCAGCACCGGAGCAGCCAGCCGGACCGCACCGGGGGGCCCGGAGCCACCTCCCAGCAGCTGTGAAGGGCAAGCCGCCCACTTGTACCGCTTTGAGTAGGACAAGGATCCTGGTCTGGATGCTGGGGAGGAGGCAGCAATGTCAGACTCCTACTCTCAGTTTCCTCACCACCGGCAGAAGAGCCCCGGGGTCATTGCTCTCCTCACCCCGGCTGCCAGAGGAATTGGAGGCTCATCACAAGCCGCAGCGCTGCTCCAGGCGTGACGGTGGAACCGCGTGGTCCGTATCTGGTGGTGTCTGTATGCGAAGCGATGCCCGGGATAACGTGCATCCTCTGTTTGATCAAAGCAAGCGTCTCCTCGGACATCGCTTCCAGCCACCTCTCCCCAGGCGCTGACGACGGGGCTGCCTGCTGCCTCACAGCCCCTTTCTTGTGCTCCCCTTCTAAAGGAAAACCTGTCGGATACCTCCAGGTGACAAAGCGTCACATCAGCGCTCGTTTAGAACCTTTCCTCCGGTTCTGACCAACGCCATTCTGCACAACGCAGCCGCAAAGATCATTTCGAAGGCTGCTGCGTCGTGCTTGCTGCCTCCCCCCGTGCCGCCTTCCCTTTGCTCCCCCCTCCTGAGAGCAGCAAACGCACACAGTTTCTCTCCCTGTTTATTGCCTTCTCAGCACCCTGGCCCCTCCAGAGCTCTCATCGCTCCTTCAGTGCCATGCCAGATCTCCCAGGACTGGTGAACTATGCCGAACGCTATCAATCCTGGTTAGATTTTTCACACAGTCCCACTTCGCTCTTTCCACGCTGTTGTTTATGTCAGGGAGCAGCTCCCTCTGAATCCCCAAACAGTCACCTTTTCTCATTTAAATGCATTCTGAAAAGCTTGTCTTTGCCACAGAGCAAACACGTGGCAAGAAGAGAACTGTGTTGTGCCAACCAGCTCAGCCAAACCTCATCTCCCTGTTTTTGTCCCCTCACCCCTCTGACCTACATCAGTTGTTCTTTTACCAGGCTGAAGCCTACAGGGCCAGGCTCAGATCAACGTTTTTTCCCATGTTTTTACGCTGCCTGTAATAAGGTAGCAGACCATGAGTAGGCCTTTCAATGATACAGCAATTCACGCAGCTCACGCTCTGAGCGCAAATCACCATCTTATAGTTTATAACGCAAACGTAAAGACATTCCTTTCAACAGCTACAGGAGAAATTTCAGGTTATTACTTGCCATCAGTCCAATGGCGGACTATGGCAAACAGCCATTATTC
>NW_009600994.1:25998-38459 GCF_000690535.1 Cariama cristata
CCAGCTTTGCCTTGTCCCCAGGTTAAATCACAAGGAGGGGGGGTCTCCAGGCCTGCGATCCTCTCTCCGGGATGTGGTACATGGCCAGTCCCCATCGCTGTTCATATTTTGGAAGACCGCATCTATTCTTTGCTTGAAGCTCTGTGTTAAAGCCCTCAGTAAACTCCAGATCCATGTCAG
Organism: Cariama cristata; assembly: GCF_000690535.1. Taxonomy (NCBI): domain Eukaryota; kingdom Metazoa; phylum Chordata; class Aves; order Cariamiformes; family Cariamidae; genus Cariama; species Cariama cristata. Next base: position 26,179 of record NW_009600994.1, read on the forward strand.
ACTGACAGCCCTTCATGTTCCCGGTACCGAAGTACCATGCGACGGTGAAAGGCCTCGGCCGCGACGCTCCCCGGTCCTGACAGGCCGCGAGGCCCACGGCGCTGCGCCGCGCCCTGCAGAGCGCACAGGGAGAGATTTTTGGTCGTCCCTTCACACGTAACCTGCTAAATACACTCAAGTAGCTGTGATACTGGTATCAGAGCCCCCCAGCCAGCAAGGTTTTGGTATTTTTCAGTTCTCCTTTACCTACAGGAAGAGAAAGTTTGCGTCGGCGACTACAGCCCACAAGCTACTTGCCAAAATTGGTGCACAGAGCATGGCTGGGCTACTGGAGAGGAGGCAGCTGCTTCCAGAAGAATCCTAACAAGAACAAGCAGTTGCGTCTTAGACATTTAGAGCCAAACCAACTACTGGGCTTTTACAACTGAAGGAAAACTCTAGAGGTCAATACAGCTTCCATGGATCCTCCGCTGGCAGGAAATTACATTTAAAAATGTGTAAAAAAAAAAAAGTTGTCTAAAGGGGTTTAACTGGAACAGTAGAGTAAAACAACTGATTTCTGTCTTCCCAGGTGCTTCAGAGATTTCTTTCAAGAGATGCTGGAAATGCTAAAACCCAACCAGAAACTGCTGTGCTTAAAGACAAAATGGGAAGTAGGAGGCTCCTACGTTCCTACGTTCACAGCTAGAATTGACTCCGAGTTTGAGCACGTTAAAGAGAAAACCTGATAGGATGACCTCGATGAGTCCTTTTTCAACTGAGTTGTGTCTAACCCTTCCATAGGGGACACTGACATTCAGATAAAAGGTACTTACCGGGGTGGTGCCGAGAGACTTGCAGGTGCCCGAGAGAATTAGGAGATACCAGCTTGAAATCGTTTTCTGTTCACTCCCACGAGGGAGGCTGCGTTCCACGTTATTCTTCCCAGGAGCCTCTTGCACTACAGAAATCAGTCCTATAAAATTTCTCATTATGTCTGCTTAATTAGGCAGAGGAGTCGGTAAACTTATCAAAACATAAGCACAGTCTGACATTCGGATTGCAAACCCCTTCAAACGATCAGCTCTCTCTGAAGCCCTGCTCACACCACGACTGCAGCGAGATGCAGAAACGCTGTTATCTGCTCCAAAACACAACATCAATCTTCCCGTTTTTCTCTTGACTGTGGCTTTGCTAACATCCTCCATCACCCCTTCTCAGTAGTTTTGGAGGCAAAGAGCTGTAAATGAGCGTCTGAGGCTAAAGGGGTGCTCCCCAGGTCCCAGCCAGCTGGGGGGTGCAGCCGCCCACCCCGAGCAGCCTGTGCACGAGCCTCAGCCCCGGCTCTAAAATACAGAAAACCGATTGCTACAGCAACTGAGCAGAACTCTGCTACTATAACGAGTTACATATGCAAGCCCCCAAGCTCTTACTAAGGGAGCATTAATTACACATTGGGAAAAATCAGCCAGCAAACTAGAAGGTGAGAAACTGCTGTTTGCTGGCATTCTGCTCTTGTGGATTTATCTCAGTGCAGGACTGTGGGTGAAAACATCCTATTTCCTTAGACCAGACTGGGATGCCAATCCCAGTAAGGCTGCTACCTTTTCTGCTACGAGGGAGGAATGAGCCCGTGCCTCTTGCTCACCGACCCACGGCCAAGGGAGCAGGCGAGATCAGGGCACGGGTGCCACGGAGCGCCCGCCGGCCAGTGGGCAATGAGGAGGAGCTGGTTCGGTAACCCAGCCGGGATGGAGACTACCTCCAAAAGCTGGGACGCGAGCCTGGTCCCTCCGTCTGTACTCAGACCTTAGCCCAGCCCAATTTACAATCCCTCTGTACTGGCCCTCGGTTGCCCACTGCCATGTCTGTATGGGGCTTCCCAGCCTCCTCCCAGGCAGAGTCGGCCAGGGACCTTTCCCAGTAAAGAATCCCGGTAAGGAAAACTTTCGGAGGGTGGCACAGTTTAATACTAATGGGTATAGCACCGTGTGTCTGCAGGTCTCAGACGTGTTTCATTTCCAGTACATTGGCACTAGAACCGTTGTAACACATGATGCGCAAAGGGACCACGTTTTTTGTAGGTCTCACCAAATCCTGGCTTTCACTAAATCAAAGTGCTTCACTTTGCAACCTCAGTCCAACACCACCCCCCGCTTGTCCCCCGGTCCATGCCCCGTGCAGCCCGGCGGGCAGGGAGCTATTCCTGCCCTGTTACTGGTGATGGCAGAGAGCACCAGAGCGAGCGAGAGCTGGAGGAGGGTGACAGCTCCAAATGTCTTCAATTAAACTGAAGGAAAACTTTTTTTTATTCTAATGCATTGTCCTATTTATAACTCCATGTTCTGCAGAGCCTAAAGTTCAGAATATATAACTGTCAGATATTAGAGAAAAAAAAATCGTCAGAAAGGCAGGAGAGATCTGGAACCAGCTGACTTTTCCCCACAGGTAAAACCGTGGCCTCAGTACATCAGTCACATACTAAAACAACCACCACTGGAACATTTTACTATTTGACATCATGAGATTCCAGAGATTTCACTGATGTGCAGCAGTTTCACTTCTCAGAATTACTGCCCCAGCCCCTCTTCACATTCAATACTTCTGCATCCTTCAGAGCAGGTTTATAAAGGTGTTTCCCCCTGCAACAGCAGAAAGTGGAAAATTTAATAGACTGCAAGCTAGCAATTGGTCTGTGGCAAAGCTGAGCCTCCAAAGAAAATGATACATGTGATGTGCTGTAAATATGGCAAAGGAAAAAAACCCCAAAACTCATCTCCACCTCTTCTCTGCACGTATCCCCAGTTCTTAAATTATCGAACACTGTCGAAATGCAGCTACAGAAAATACTTTGCTTAACCAAGTCTGTAAAACGAATGACCTTAACTTTTCTGGTAGCTTAAAAGGATAACAGGACACGGTCACCACCGAGACGCGCGTTCGGGAATGTTTTCAGACCTGCCTGGGAACATCAGCACAGAGGAACCATTTCGCCGTCTGGGCTCCTCCGGGGCCGCTCGCCCCCGGCCCGGCTGCTCCTGCTTCCCCCCGCTCCGCTCCCGAGAAAGGACATCTCCCACCTCGCATGGACTTCAGCGAAAGGAAAGGGGCTCTCTTGGCCAGGAGCCGCTGCACGCTCCAGCCGGCGGGAGAACCACCGGTTCGGAAGAAAAGGAGTAAGGGCCACTCATTTCAGGAGAGATTTGAGTAGTTTATTTTGCCCAATCAAGAGCCCTTCAGCGTAATGACACATTCATATACACATATATGAACATTTTTTCTGAAACATTAATGTATAATACATTTTAAATTTAAAATACCAGCTGCACAGGTATTTTTATTTACAAAAATATTCCATACTTAATTTTTTAAACTTTGTTATGATGACATAGTTCAGTTCAAGTACATGTAAGTAAAATAACTCTATGCAATCTAACATAGTTGTGTTTGTAACAGTACAGTTTGCAGTTCATATGAAACTATGTTTGTAGACAGATGGATTTGCAACCCTACCTAAAATGCATATTCCAGTAATCACCCTCAGAAGAGCTAGTGGGGCTCAGCAAGACTTAACTGAAGAATAAATTGCAATGAACAAAAAGAAAAAAAGAAAACACACATGTACACACTCAGATATACGTAAACAAGAACTGCTACACATCAAGCATGCTTACCCACAAGTGGGCAACGTTAGAAAAATTTACTGATGGTTTTTTATTTCCCCCCCCATGGTGCTGGTACAATGAAACAGTAGCATCACTAGAAAGCTGCATGTTTTCCTAGTTCTAACCGGTACAGATAGCAGAGCTCAGGTCTAAAATAACACAGTACTGCTTATTTACAATTCTGTTTTAAAAGGGAATATTTAAAACATGTTCCCACCCCTCTCCCTTTGCATCACCTATTACTGAATGGTAGTGGTAATCCACGTACAACTCCTTACATGTTTTCAACTGAAACAGTTTAACTTCTAGTTATTTTTTGCTTGGTAATACGTAACTTAGGTACTAACAAAAAGAAATACAAGTGTCAAAGTAACCTACAGCTGTATGACTTAAACATTTCTAGGTGCTTTACATGGAAAACTAAAAGGAATACTGATTGACACCTTTCATTTGATTGTTCTGTTTCTGCCTTATTTCTCTTACTTTTTTTTTTTTTAAAAAAGAACGCCCACATCTTTAAGCCTAAATTTTATATAAAGTGTAAAAGAACCTAGAAACACAGTACGCTCATCTGGCTTGCAACTGTAATAAAGTAGATGATATACAGGCACATCTTTGTAACACGCATAAGAAGAAATTGGCCCAGCTTAACTTAGCTTTTCAGTGAAAACTGAAATAAAATGGGTTTAGCTGATTTGCCTACACTACACATCTTTTTTTTCCATTTTACCTGCTTCCTCCCCTCAAACATCATTCATTTTTGTCTACAAAGTATTTGAAGATTTTCGTGGTAGTAGCAAAGCTATCAACGTCCACCCAAAAAGATTCACCGAAATCACACAGGCAATCGTCTGGAACGAGAAGCGGTGGAACCGACAAGTTACCCGGCAGCTGGGAGGGGGAGGCAAAGCCCCCGCACCCAACCCCAGCTGCTCCCAACGCCCACCCACGTTAAACCCTGATGGGAGAGCAGAGGGCACTTCAGCCACGGGCTGCAAGTTTTCCAACACGTGTTTGGTGCACAAACGTCCCCCAGATTTAATTGTAAAGAGCTGATATATAATCAAGGTTCATACAGTACTCAAAGAAAACATTGGTTGGACAAACCTCACTTCAATCTTGGGGAATGTTAAAAGTCCGTGGAATAGAGCTGAAAAAAGTCTTTCATGTGTATACCTAAAAAAAAAAAAATCATAAAAAACCAGTCACCCACAGACTGCAGCTACTGAGAAAACTTTTACATTAGGTTAGTTTTCTGAATGCACTAGCTTCCCTCTCCGTACTTAGGGAATTGTTTAAGAATGTTCAAAATGGGAGATAAAAATAAGTACGATTTTCTTCTGCAAAGCAAAATGGGCTATTTGATTTCATTGCTTAGTATCATCTCGATATGAGATATGAATGTATTCATAAGCTTAAAACAACTTCTTCTATGGATAATATACATACTTTAAGTACTTTGACTTAAAAATTGAACATAAGTCTGTTTAAAATTAAAGGTAGAAGTGTACATATAAAAATTATTTAAAACTAAAAGTATATTCTTAAGCAGTATGTATAAATATAACAGATTTTATTGTATTATCTAGTAACAAATCTGAAAGTGTTGCAGTAATTTATAAACTGAATGCTGACACAGGATACGTGCCTTTCATTAGATTCTATATTGTATATACATATTTTGCTAAGAAAACACACATTCTAAATGATAGTCACATAATTAGCAAATGTGCCTTAAAGTAATCTGTTCTAAAGTCTTTATTGAACATGTGTGTTTATATACAAACAATGAACCTGAACTGCACAAATGTAGAAACAAAATTAAGGAATAAAATACCATGATTGAATTAAAGTGCAGGAAAAATTCAAGTTTAAAAGTTCAGGTAAGATCAGTGCCATTAATTAAGCAAATTAAAAAAAAAAAACAACAAAAGAAAAAAGGAAAACAAAAAGGAAGAAAAGGAAATGAACTTGCTTCCAAAAATCCTCCTTTGGATGTAGCTTTCCAGCATCACCTGCCACACAAGTACCACCTCAGGCAAAAATCTTTGCAGAAAGACAGACAAGGAACACAGCTATATATTACTATATTTTATAACTGACTGTTTGCTGAAGAACAAATCACTGGAGATGCCTGTGGTGTAACACTTTCAGACTTATTTGGAATACACGCATATTTACACATATCAGCATTTAAAAGTTACAATTTGGCAGGACTAAGGTGAAGAAAAGCTTCTTCAGTTTACAGTTCCTAATGAGACACATTACATATAAACAGATAGGTTAGCAGCAGTTTCTTACACTTCCATCAAAAAAAAAAAGTAATAGCTCAATTGTATTTTATAGTTTTCCAGACACTCTAAAAAAGTTTCACACAACTAAAATGCTAGCAAAAAAACTAGGGGTGGTTCCCCCAAGGATTTCAACGTACTTTGCTGTACAAAAGGTGCACCACCAATAGCAGAATAAGATGCAACGATGTGTGTACGATCACCTTCCTTCCACAGAGAAGGAAAAAGGAACGTTTTAGACTAAAATTGTACGTAGTCCCTTTTATTGACCAAGAACCATTTCTGTATTCATCTCATAAGCAATCATTTCATTAGTTTTCAAATCTAAAAGCATGCTCTGAACATATGCAACAGAAAAAAAAGATTCAACTCTGATAAATTCAGTAATACCAAATAAGCTACTACTCTTCTTGTACTGGCAGATGGTCTGTCATTGCCTCTTATTTTTTTGCTTGCTGGTGGTTGTCAAATGTTTCTTGATGAGAAAGTTAAGTACGCTTTCCTTTCAAGCCAAGGTCATCTCCCATTGAACTGATACCACCATTTGCTGAAAAGCGCTTTTGCCATCCTCTCCCCCAGAGCCTGACCAGACTAATTTTCCAGGATTCTGTTGCTCTGAAATATAGTTTGTCTTCACCAGGTCAAAAAAGAATCAGTCAGCTCAATTTATAAATGTGAGATAAGGAAGGGGACAAGTGTCAGCTAGGGTGTGTTATTTTTGGAAATGGCACAGATAGTAGTTTATCTGGTTTTCTTCTACTTGGATTTTTAACAAAATGGTGTTAATTTAAATACGCATTAATTAGACACTGAAAAAGAAATTAACAGGCAGAGGCAAAAATTGTGTGGCAAGCTGAGTTAAGTAACTGGAGTTAACACTGCCTCAGTAGGCATGGGACAGAGCCATCAAGAAATCAATGCCGCTTGTTCAAATTGTCACGTTCTCATTTGTTCTTTGAAGAGTGGACACAGTATGGCAAGCCATCATACTAGCAACCTAATTCACTTGTCTTTTTAAATTAAAACGTTACTATAAAGTCAGAAAATTTATCAATCTGTGCTACAAAGCCTTTCATTTGAAAAATGAATTAAGAACCATTAGTAACTTCAATATTTTGCACTCTAAGTGTTTTGTAAGGTTGCTGTACTTATGTACCTGCAACATCACTTTACAATACAAATGTAACCAAGGTTTTGCTTTGGGAACATTCAGAGAGCGTGCAAAAAACACACAGAAAGTGATGCTTGGAGAAGCAAACCCAAATGATTAATTTCAGACAACACAGACTTATCAGCTTCTAAGTACTCCCTTTTATAAAACAAAACCAGTCAGTAACTATTCCCGCTTTGAGAAAAAAAGTCTAAATAAATTTTTGAAATGCAAACATTTATTTTAAAGAATCCTCTCTCTTTTAAAAAGAGCTCTGGTCATTCCCACTGTTACAGCTTTAGTGCAGCAGCCATTAACAAGTTAGCCCAGCTATATCCTTTACCTCACCCAAACTGAACATAATTTCACCAATTCCTGAAGTTTTAGTGGACACTTACCACTGCCCACACTGAAGACGCTGCTTTAGAGACTAAATCCAAACTTGAGGCCAACTGCCTTTAGTGCTGGCTGGGGCTGAGACAGGTACTTGTAAAATAGCTCTACTAGCAGGATTTAGAAATTTGCTAAACAAGATACTGACAATTATTACATACTAGATGCTTGCCATTATTCATGCATCAGCACCTCCACGGAGTGTAAAACTGTTTGAAAACCTGAGTCCAAGATTATCCGATTTCATAGTAAAGGGCTAAAGGGGCATCTAGAACTTAAGTTTTGAGCAAAACTACCTCAGCTATTTTAACTAATGGCTGTAAAGATACATTCTGTTAAACATTTATAAAAATTCACAGCATGAATGGAACCCACAGCCAATTCTAAGTGTTATACAACCAAACCAATAACCATTTTTGGCAAAAAATAATATTTAACTGAACAGAAGTTGAAGTATTCTTACTACAATGAAGATGTTACCACATTTCACAGTGCACAGCCATAACACAAATGACAACTCCCAGCATGACACATTCCAGTCATATTATTCACTTGACTTTTTTTAATGCAAAAATTGTGTATGCTCTTGTTTTGCACTTCACAGAATATGATGAGAATACAAGAATACTAGATCAGGGATCCAAGAAAAGACTATGCGCAGGTCAACTATGTATACAATTTTCAACAAGACATCTTCCAAGCTTCCAGCTTTTCTGATGAAAGAAGTGACAGCAAACTTCAACTCTTCTTCAACGGTAATGGTAAAAATAGCGAGTCCTAGAGAGGGTAAGTGTAAGTCAGCTACTGTCCAGCAAGACAAACAACTTTATTCCAGCTCTTGGACCCCTGATTTATTGCCTCTCCTCACAGGAGGGTATAACACTGGCAGCAGTTACAGTAGCACAAAAACTTTTGGCATATGAAATATTAACACAGGATTGACCCTGCATTGCCCCTGCCCATCTCACACTACGTTTTCCCTTTACCCTCTTTTCCACATGTTCTAGTTACCTTCTGCGTTCCAACTCGCAGCTAACCAACAGCTAAGAAACACTCAAGTTTGGTTTTTTGTGTGTGTTTCTTTTAAATATAAAGCTCCTCAGTTAAAGCCACTACTGAGGTAAAACAGTGTGTGATTTGTGCTGGGAAACAACGGTATCCAATGGTGAATATTCCTTTAAATTTCAATGGTCCTGCCAAAATTAATGAAAAACCAAAGATTTTTTTCATCAGGACAAAATTAAACAGATGTAATTGATGAGCGTCATCAGAATTGGTACCACTTCTTGTCTTTGTACTTCAACATCATCTAAAAAAACAAAAAACAATTTCTAATTACTGTTTCTATAATGTGCCAAAAAGTACAACGATACAAACAAATTATATGCTTACAAAGCAGCATGAGAAAGAGGGACCTTAGTAAGGCTTCTCAAAACTGCAACAACATTGCTGAACAGTAAGGGTTTAGCATGATGAATTTGCTAATGGTAGCATCACTGCTGATGACCTAGTCTCAGATAGAAAAAGACATTTTTGGGAGAATGGGAAGGTTGCACAAGAGTTTAGGGGAAGGAAAAAGATCTGCATGAACACGGAAGAGAACAGCCATCCTACGTAGTTACTGAGGAAGGAAAACAGTTGGAAAGGAAGGACTTGAAAGAAGGAAGGAAATAGAAGGAAAACTTGGAGTAATGGGTTTGCATACAACAAATCTTTCTGAGGAACCACAGAAATCTCACACAGAGCATTCTCTCTTCTTATCTAATTCAGCGACAAATTCTTTAAGTAACAGCAACTGAGCTGCACTTTCGGAAGTCTACATGCCACTCAGGCAGAGGGTATGCTCTAGACCAACGTGCCACAAGACAAAGCTGTTTACATTAATACTTCATTATGAGGAGTAATGAATGATAATGATAATGATGACAGATGAAAGGGAAGTGTCCTTGCATTCCCTTTAGAAACCTTTAACATGCCTTTGAAGAAGTAAGTTACTTGCAAAACTTGCATTTATTTGATAAAGAATCAGTTTAACTTTGTTTAATGTGTAAAAGACTCACCTCATGAGCGTGTTTAGAGAAAGAATCAGCACTGTAAAGCATAGCTGCAGTTTTTTCTTCCAGTTCTCCCAGTTTCTGTCCCCTTTCATCTAGTGCCAACCGGGCTCGTGCTAATTCACCAACTACACCAGATGCTGCTCCTTTGACACCTTCAATACCCCCAGGCCCTGGAATATGCTGGGCGAGACTCCTTGATGCCTTCCCAGATACTGATTCTCCAACTGGAGGCATTTGCAAAGCAGCAAAAAAAGAATAGTAAAGTTTTTCTATTATTATTACATAAATTCCAATGTAACTACTTTATAAAGCAGTGTCATTTCTTTGCATGGACACCGAACACCTAATCATAGGCACAACTATGAGCAATACTCACTACTCAGTGTTACTAGATGTTGCTGTTTAATAAAATCGAGATTTTTCAAACATATTTCCAAGTTTCCAGGCAGGTTATAAAATTATAAACTTTTCACAGCTCATGTGTGAAATTAAAACTCTCTCAACAGTGCTGGCATCACAGTCGTCAACAGAATTGTGCAGGTGAAGTGGTTTTTAACAACATAGCTTACTTCACAGGGAAGGTGTTGGGAGTTCAGCCGACAAAGTGAGAGAATTTTGAAAATACAAGCTGTGGTCAAGTTCTGGAAGTGCATTGCTGGTGTAGCCAGCCAGTGTAACTCCACCACCAGCAGTTTCCTTTGATGGAAGTTCAGTTTTAGATGCAGACACCTGAAGATTAGGTGTCTATGCTCTCATTGTGAAAATCTTTTTAAAAAACAAATAATGTAATGTGAATCATGAAAAGGCAGTACAGTTCTAAGAACATATCAGCTCATCCTAAAGTAAACACCCACAAATGTTGCAGTATTTCAAGATTTTCTTATTTGATTTTATGTTTCTAGGAAGAACGATTTAGATTTCAACTAACACTATAACATCTTTCTATGAATTCCCAAGAATAAAAGGGAAATCGTTTCCCTTACTACAGAGATTCTGCTGTGACCCTTATGTTAAATAGGACTAGTTAAAATACATTGTCAGATGTCTTTTGAATTGTCACTGAACTCACTTGCAGGCTACAATTCATTAGGCTTTTTTTGCCCATTCAATGCTATTTTTCCTTTTGAAGATCTGAGCCAAAACTTTACATCATTTCAAGTTTCCACCATAAAGAGATAGCTTCTAGAGTTACAAGAGTGCTTTACTGTCGCCATGAAAAGGCAGTTTTTCCCTGTCCCAGTCATACTAACTAAACATGTAATTCGTGCACACAAATTTCTCTAATAGAAAAAGAGACCAACCTTTCGAAGTATTACACATATATAAATACAAATGGAATTTTGAACACAGAAAGTGACCTCTAAATATTTGATATTTGTTCAAAATGTACAGGCACAAGTAGTAAAGACTAATTTAATTTTTATTAGATAGATCAAAAGAACCAATAAAAAGAAGAAAAGATTGCCAGCAAGCCTTGTCTGTTTTAACAGCTATGTTTCATGTTAAAAAGGAAACTGTTGTTCTTACAAATAAACTTCCATAATATGGTGTTTCATCTAGTAAATATCGGAATAAGTGGAAGTTATTTTCCTTAAGCATATTAAAAAGCTGGGTGTCACCACAGTACAAAAAAAGCTGTAATCAAAAAACAATGAGAAAATGATAAAGCAATAAAACCTTTGCCAAATCTGAATTTTGCTGTCCTATGAACAGAGGACTGAATTGAACTATCATACAGTTCTGTCCTTGCTCTCATTCCAAAGGCATCTCTACACAAGTCAAATGAACTGAAGTAGAATGGAGTTTTAATTTTCTCACTGTCCAGAACAGTATTCTCCCAAACCAGCCCCTTTCAGTTTAACAGCATTAAGGAAAATCATGGTTAATACTATATCGTTCATAAAGATGAATAAAAATAAGATTAGTTGTCCCTTTTCTTGTTTTATAACCTACTCCTGAATAAATGAGGTAAAGGAGCCTGTGCAAAAACAGTACCAAGCTTTTCTGATCTTGTTGGTAAGGTGTACAACACAAAAGCTATGTAAAAGTATTTGTCATCTTTTTTTTTTTTTACTTTCCTCTTTGCCGATGTAATGTTCCATTAACACAGGTAATATATTTCTCAAGGATCACTGGCTTCCTTATGTAGAAATACCAGAAAAATAACAAATACTGGAAACTTACAGAGTTGTTCTCTGTCAAGTGACTGTGCCCCACCTCCGAACAGGCCTTTAAAGAACCCCCTGTTCGGTGCTTCTGGTGTTTCTACAGGAGTGAAGAGCTCACCCAACATTTCCTTTGCAATGAAGAAGAGACAAGGCACACATTATTTCACACACAAATTAATGGAATATTCTTTCACTTTAAGGATTTATTCCGTGGATTTGAATTTCAAAATGAATATGCTTTAATAGGCATCTACCTTTGCAAGGTGACTTAGGAAATAAAAAAATAACATATTAAGAAGTCTGTCCAAACTATCTGTTCTGACAGTTGCAAGCTTATAGCTCAAGGAATTCAGTAGCAAAGAAATGGGTTCAAGTAAAGCTGTATTTGCCCCTCAACAACTTGGGCAACACTCCTGATTTTGTTCTGTTGAAACTCTATCTACAAACACTCATATCCATGTGTGGTACCAAAGTAGAGCTTACAGCCTCCATCTCTTTCTATTTCAGTATTCTATACAACTTCCAAGCTGAAGCATGACTGAGAATCTTCTCTGTTAATACCCCTGAAACATAATAGC
>NW_009600994.1:38490-76832 GCF_000690535.1 Cariama cristata
GTCAGCATGCACCTCGACCAGCATCAATTGAACCAGGCAGTTTTGTTAACTGCACATGTTAAACAAGGAAACTTCCTATCGATCAAAAATGAAATTAAGAAACTGTTTCAAATACAAGAGGATGTATGAAACAGTAAGATTTAAGAGTAGGAAGAGTGATTCATCCTGAATCAGACTCTACAGTGAGAGGGGGAAAAAAAAAAAATAAAAAATCAAAGCATGAAAGTCAAAGTGCTTGGCTTTACAACAAGCTTAATTACTATAAGCATCGTGAATCTAGAACCTCAAAGTATATTTAAGAAAACAGTAATTTTTTTTTCTTTTTATTCATTACCTGCAGATTTTCACATGTTTCTTGACTGTAGGTGAGCCTCTGTATTTCAGTTGGTGAGACAAGATAGAGTGCTTGTCCATTATTGGTGAAGCAGAACGTTCTGGCTATCCGCATATTAGTGAGTGGCAGGTAATATACATCCAACAATGGCCTTAAACTTGGCAAACTTAAGAAAAAAAATTAAAAACCCCATTAAATATAGCAGGACTGACTATTATTGATCAAATGGCTCATTTTTAAACTGCAATACATTATTTTTCTGCATAAGTACCACATAAACAGGGTATCATTTAATGCAATTATAAACTCTCAAAACAAATACCACATTTTTCAAGGTAGCACCTCAAAAGTGAAATTTAAACATCTGCATCACAGATGCATTTAAAAACATCATTTAAATGATACTCTGAGCATGTGAATCGCAGAGTCACTTAAAGCATTATTCAGTAATTACTAACAAAGTATTTCATTAAGTATCTACCAAAAGGTTACAATTGAACATCCTGCCTCTTCTCTCAGGTGAAAAATTTCTCCTTGACTAAAAATTCAAGTCTAAAAGATCTCTCCTGAAGAACACTTTGAAAGCATACCCTTGCGTATTTCTAAGGAAAACAGAATTCAGCAGCCGCAAACAATCTTATGAATTATGTCCACATTTTTGTCCAACTGTGTATTTAAGAGGAAGTCTTCTTAGAGCAGAGTTTGCTTACCTTGTAATTTCCGATTCTGCAGATGCAGCCGCAGTACTTACTGCACCAAGCTACTGAAGAACAGATGCAGCACACTCAGGCTGTAACAATGCTCTTGCTACCAAACATTCCTCTCCCTCAAAGTAATAATAAATGCAAGTAAAAAGTGACCAAACACCTAATGTCTTGATAAATAAAACCCAAAATGAACCTCTGTCTCAAAAACGTCCCCCATGAAATTTTTGCAAGAGCACAGTTTATACAAGATGTTAGCTGCAAATGTACCAACAATACATTAAGCACCTTCTGCTGCAGATACCATCTGCATAAGATTATTATTTCTAGAAAATAAAAAAGCAGTAAAGGGGCAAAGTGAAGCCAAAAGCAATGAAAAAGAAAGGTGTAGTAACTGCAACAGTAGGTGCTGGTTGGTTGGGTTTTTTTGGTACGATACTGAAATTTCTAAGTGTTAAGCTTGCATTTTACAGACTGTGCCTCGTCTCTTTGCAGAGACCTCATCTATGACAAACAAAAAGGAGAACTGCTAACATGACTTTGGAAGCAAGTTCTACAGATAAGAAATAAAAAGCAGTATTTTCTTGTAAGCATATCACCCAGAAATGACACTTCTGCCATGCACGTATCTAAAATAAGAGTGAGTTAAACAAGGAAGTGGTTGACTTCAGACAGATAGAAGCATGATCATCCTTACAGTTTCGAGACAAAACACAAAAACATTAGATCAGATAAGGACAAGCATGACATCCACGACAGCATTTCCATAGTAACCAACAAATCTGTAACAGAATCTTAAGTCCTATCTAAATTGATATCAGTAGATAAGTACTGAGCAACTTGGGTATGGCACAATGCTCCAACAACTTCACACACACAGCATGTTAAGTCCACTTCCCAGCAGCAAGTCATGCTTAGGAAATGGAGTTAATCCTTGGGAGCTGGACTTCCCTACAGTAACAATTCAGTATTTATAATTTAGCACCTACCTCTATGCATAGTTCATTAGAGAACAAAACGAACCCTGAGGAAAACATGATTTCTTTCAATATATGTTACCTGAACATTATTAAGTTCAGTTTTAACTAGGGAAAAAACAGTGCTTGCCCTGCAAGGTGAGCAGCATCTTGTAGAGATGTTTAGAATATATGTTGGGATATACATCAATGGAGTTAACAGACTTAATAATCAAAATTTATTTTTCAATTATAGTATGCTTCAGCTTAGTTTTATTCCTAACAACTTCTGGAAGAAGTATCTTTTTAGAGAATTTCCTAAGCTGAGAGCTTGTTTTCGCAACCTTAAAAATAACCTTTTAGGAATTTTACTGGCACAATTTTATAATGCCATGTTCCACATTCATCTTAGCATTAGCCATGACTAAAAGGCAGATGCAAGGGTATAGGTATATACCCACCACTGTTCTGAATAAAATAGCATTGGGAAATAGTCAAGAAAAAGGACATGTTAAAATTACATAGGTGACATGTAACTACATTCAAACATTACTTTCACACATGTTTAAATTCGTAACTTAAACCCCTTACTTTAGATGACTTATTTCTATACTACAACCTCCAGCAATTAATCTTGCCTTTATAGCCTGAGTTTAAGGCCTTTAAGACACAAGCAAGCTACACAAAACGGTAAGCTTGAGGCACGAGCGTGATGCAAACTGCTGTGCAAAAATATGCAGAGCTGTGGTCAGGTACCAGCTGAAGGTCTGACTCAAGGCAGTTTTTCCCATCAGGGACTAAATTCACCTTTAAGACAAACGCCATCAACTCACAGACCTATATCACACATTTGGAACTATTTGGTCAATCAGGGTAGCTTGAGCTAAACTGGTAAACTTTTTCACATGTTGAAGGCATAACTAATAGGAATGCATAATCAAAATTATCCAGGCCTGTGTTAGAGGTTCATCAATACTGAGTGAATGTAGAATTTTTTTTTTTAAATTCATATTCTTATGAAAAGGAAACTTTTTATCTAGCAGAGGAGTATTTTTTCTTTTTATATTTAAGTTACTATCAAACAGGTCTTACCTAAATGTCATAATATGTCCATTGGCACAGAAACATGCAAGGCAGATACTGTTACTCAATGACACTATGTCTCCACGAAGAACAAAAGAAGTCTCTGTTATGTTTTGCTTATAAATACAGTTCTGGGATGGCAGTGAGATAACTTTTGCTTGCTTTTCCGAACATATCACTGCGTATTGGTTTTCACTGATTTCCTGAGAGGAAGAGGGGGACACTGAGACAGGTCGTCGCTTTTTCGCTTTCTCTTTTTCATCTTTATCTTCAGGAACATTGTGTTCTCTCCAGGGTTCATGTGCTGGTGGGACCAAGGATCCTGTGGTGTCCAGAAAAGCCATTCTCAAGATTGCCCCTTTTAGCCTCAGGATGGTTCCTAGGAAAAAAAGAAGTTGAGTACGTTTCTAAAAGTGTTCTCCTAAATTGGCTTTCAAGCTACAAAATATTCCTTTAAGCAGCTAGCATAATGAAAAACAAGAACTTAGGCTTGCCTCTGTAGCAAAACAGACACACCAAAACCTTTGGACATTTATCAAAAAAACAATGAAGCACGTGCAAGAGCACGTATGTATTCAAGAAAATGTTAAACCAGTTTTCAAGGGTCAAGTGTATGCATACTCTTCCATTAACTTCAACAGAAATGTATACATTTATGAAGAGAGCCAAGCTGGAATGCACATTTGTATTCAAGTTCAGCGTCACAAATGCAGCTCATTGCATTCTCTCCTGAGGAGTACACAGTGCGATATTAATATCAACAATAAATGGTATTAGTCAAAGGTGAGCACCTCCTTTTTCTTCAATACAGACAAGTTCAGAAACAAGCAACATGTGGGCTTTTTTTCCTCTGCGGTTCACAATTGAATCCACTTCTCCAGCACAGAATGAAAGAGGAAAGTTTTTTCCTCCCCACTGTTTAAATCACTGTGTCTTCATATGCCAGATCTCAAGCTAATACATGTCTTGTTTTACTTACGTTCACACGTAAGTAAAAGCATGAACATTTGCTAATTACACAAGAAAATCATACACATGGCAGTATCTTTTAAGGCTCATGCTGCAGATCCAGTGATTAAACACACCGCCTAGTCCGCAGCCTTGCCTTTATGATCAAATGTTACCAAATCTGAATACTGCTGTCAACACCATATTTGACAAGCACAAATCATGTATATGGTCTAGAGATCACACTATTCCCATTCACTTTTTCAGTCAAATAGCGTTGCAATTTGCATGTCTTGATACCATCCCTGTGAGCAAAGTGGAGCAGAGCAGCGTGTTCCGCATGAGACACTGGTGGCAGGAAAGCTAAACCTATGCCTAACAGCATGGTCAGCAAGCCATTAATGCATAATTACAACAAAATCAGTTGCTGTGTATCAGAAAAACAAGATATAACATCTCGCACAGCATTCCAAAGGAATATTTTATAACTAATATTTAAAATTAGTTGTTCAATATACAACTCTTAATTTGTATTCCCTTTGCATGATGCAGGAAAACCGAAAGTTTCCTACCTCACAACTGAAAAAAAAAATAAAATAAATTGAGCATTTGAAACACTAATCTCTTCAGCTCTGCTATCTCTGTTTAACAATTGCCAGGTACTATATTAAGGTTAGCAAACATGCTTTTCTCAGCAAGTATACATAAAGCAGTATTTTTATGAGATCATATTTTCAACTTTGCAACTTTAAAACCCTAGTAATGAAGTAACCAATCTAGACTGTTAACCTCAGTAGCTAGATCAACGGAGCATATATCAATTTTCAATTGATCCATCATTGAGAAAAACAGTTTCTTTAAAAAAATATGAAGAATGACAACAATACTTTATCAAGGTATACTTTAGCCTGTCTGCTTTGTACATACCGCTAGGAGAAACAATTACTGGTTGAAGAAGTCTTTGCTCTCCTCCCGGGGGTAAGTTCAGTACAATGACAAGCACTGTACCCAGCGTGGTCCCAACCCACAGGCACGGGGAAGGCGATGTATCAGCCTTTCTTGTGAAAGTCTCACAAAAATGAAGAGCTGAAATTGCCTCGCGTGACTCTTTATCAATGCTAGTTACACTAGAGCTCCGGGATCGACTGAAAGAGTTGTCTTTGACATCTGAAAATAAATCAGTATTAATTAAAAAGAATGGCAAATGCAGGGATTAAGAGAATTCAGATTTTCTTTTTCGTTCTTTAGCATAAAGTATATACTAAGTAGCATTCTATTGATCATTACTCCTGTATTCTTCCTTGGTCATATTTCCTTTTGGCCCAGTTTTCAACACCATATCCTGAACAAAGCGCCCGATCTTTTTGTGCAGAGGTTGCCATTAGGTAACTGTCATGAAAATTGTTATGCATATTTCTGTGTTCTTGGGACAGAGAATAACAGTCAACCAGAACTCCTCCTTCAAAAAAATCGAATTACAAACCTCTCTGCCAATTAGTTCGTTGATCAGGTTAAAAAACTACTGGCTTCCAAGGAACACAGTTTAATAATCTTACGAAGATGCAACTATTTTACTTTAAGAACTGCAGTGACATCCAGACAGCATGATAACATGTAACCTGTAATGACTCTCAATAATATTATCCCAGGAAACTGTATGGAGGAGGTCTAACAGGCTATTCACATACACCCAAACTTCTAGCAAGAGAAACATCAAATGCCACCTGGCACTGGTATGCAAAGCTGAAGATCTCCATTTTGAATACTGTAGCGTAGTGCCAGAAATGGCACTAAAACTTTTCTGTACATGTTGCTCACTGCTTAGCAAATAAGGTTCTCGTAACAGAGAATTAATTCTAATAATAACAAAAGCTCCAACCAGGAAACATCCTGCTCCATTCTAGCTGTGCGCTGTCTGTACATGTGGTGATACTTCACGCACCAGCATGTCTGAATTTATCTGTGCCTTCATGAATAAATGCCTAACTTTAACTCATCATTCCAAAATTTTAGCACAAGATAACCCTTACTAGTAAAAGTTTAATGCTATTTATATCATGATTTTTAAAAAATTAAGTTATTGTTTTGGATCTTTGGGTAGGGTATAGATGCAATTGGCATCTTTAAAGCAGGATTAAGAGCTAAAGAGCAACATTTAGCCACCTACTTTCTGGAAGTATCACTATGCTAACTTCATTAAATTATTACAAAACTTTCTACATCAAACATCTAACATGCATTTGAAAAGCATACAAACTAGATTTCAACTAACTACAGACATCTACTCAAACACAAACAGTCTCTTCTCAGGGGATACTTGTCACATTCCAACAAGGATAGAAAAATTATTGTCTTGCTGAATTTTAGCTAAGTCAAATGTAGAACATGGATTATAGAAAGAAACTAGGTCAACCACTCAGATGTTGACATCCTAAGTTTCCACATTTAAAAAAATCAAATCCACAGTAAAACAATGAAAACAATTATTTATTTTTATAGTTCTTCTAATGACCATAACTGTTTAAAGATGCTTGTTTCTTCAGGCTTGAACTTACTAAGTTAATTTTTTTCAACTCTAACATGGATTAATCAGTCTCAATATAATTCTGTGTTAACTGCAATAGGCACAAAATTAAATGTACATTTGTTGAGTTGCATCTGGTTGAATATTTGAAGAGCATATGTACAAACTCCAGAAGCCATTTGGAATGGACAAGAAAAACCCCATAAAAATTAACTTGCCAGACAATACGGGCATTGTGGAGAGTGGACAACTCATTCAGAAAAGAGAACTGAGGGTAAATAGTTTAAACTGCTTTAGTGCGTATTATTTATCCTGAAGTCAAGGAAGAACCTATGGTTTGTTAATGGATTAGTTTCAGATGAAGAGGAAGGAGCAACAGTGTGATGACCCACTACACACTACTTCAGAAGGATGGAAAGATGAAGCTCTTATGAGCAACTAAACCAAAGGATAGCACCTAGTAGCAATAGTACCTTAATCACCTGGATTGCAACATTGAAAAGCAATGGTATAATGCAGACCAGAGTAGTTCAAGATAACTTCTGTTTTAGAAAGTGGAGGATAAATACAGAAGCGCATACTTTAGATTTTGCTTTGGCTGTTTAGGGAGGAAAAAAGGGTAGGTTAAAGATCTAAAGACAGAAAAGTAATTTGAAAAGAATGAGATCATGGAAGAGCAGGTTTCAAGAAGCCATGGAAAGATAGGAGAGAAAATGATAAGGATAATAAACTTGGGAGAAAGGCATTTCAGCTGTCTCCTAGAGCCAGTAGATATGCCCACATAAGTGACAAAAAAATACAAGCAAGCTGACAATCTTTGAAGAACACTATGCAAAAGCTATCCTGCTAGGAGAAAAGACAGAAGTAAAACAAAAGATTGTAATTGCTTAAAGAAGTTATCTACAGACCTGAAAACCTAGAAGAATTTTATGCAGAACACAATGAGGCATCTAAGTGCAGATATCCACACACATGCAAGGTCAAGCAAAACCAGTCAAAGGCTACTACAATTCGGAAGGTACAAACTATTTTATGAATATACCGGAAATGAAATGACAAAATTCCATTATTTCAGTATAAAGAACAGCAAATATTATATGATGTAGAAAATGCTGAAACTCTTTCAGGATTGGAAAATGATGAAAGAATTTCAGCATTCTCTTTCTCCAGTCTTCATTAGAAAAAAAGAACACTCCTAAGTACTTATTGCTATTAAAGAACTGAGAGTAAAACAACGGTAGAATTAGAATGAACTGGATAATATTTAAGTAAAAAATCGTTCCAGTTTGCAAAATATGATAAAATTCACCTTAAACCAAAATCATCTCTAAACCATTTGTAAACATGGTAAGGAAGAACAGAAACAGACTGAAAATACACAAATTTTTCTGCTCTTTCATGCCAACAAGGCCACAGTTAATCTCTCTAGTCTGGGCACAAGAGTGCACAAGAGTCTGGGCAAGATGAGGAAAAATTCCAAGTCCAGAGGAGATTAACAGAATCCATCCTAGATTTAGACAACTAAACCTAAAAAGAAGGAATTGAATTTTGTAACAAAAAAAATCTGGAAAAATGAAGATATGATGACAGCTTTCAACAGCATAAAAGATGACTAACGAAAAGACAAGGAGCATTTGTTATGCCTGCTCACTGTGGAAAGAACAAGAAATTCATACGGAAGCAAAGATGACTGATTAAATAACAGGAAACCTGTGTAACTGACTATAAAACATTGGAACTTTCTGACTAGGATTGTTCTAAAAAACTTATTTATTGGAGGTTCATGAATAGATGAGAGGTTAAACTGTCACACATCTGGATCCTTGCCATAGCATTGTTATGCCTGCTCACTGTGGAAAGAACAAGAAATTCATACGGAAGCAAAGATGACTGATTAAATAACAGGAAACCTGTGTAACTGACTATAAAACATTGGAACTTTCTGACTAGGATTGTTCTAAAAAACTTATTTATTGGAGGTTCATGAATAGATGAGAGGTTAAACTGTCACACATCTGGATCCTTGCCATAGCAATGGATTAAACCTCATGAATAGATGAGAGGTTAAATTGTCACACATCTGGATCCTTGCCATAGCAATGGATTAAAGGATCTCTGAGGATTCCTTCCAACTTCACATTTCTCCGAGTGGAGCAAGCTGAAATGGTAGATCAGGGTGGTCCAGCTGAGTTTCAGGATATCCCCGTGCCACGGACTCTTTCCTTGCCGCTAGCAGCAGTTGTCAAACAGACCGTTCTGCAGCTGCCAGGCTGCTCCTGGGCTGTCTTCTGCTGCAGGAGCGGAGCGAGCTGCGGCAGGCAGAAGGCAGCTTTCCCACTCCGCCTGCATCTACTGCTGGAGGTCTAGAGCTGCCCCCCATCATCTTTAGAGAATAAAGCAGGGGAGCTGGATCTGATCTACAAGCTGGCAAAGTACTAAAAAAAATGTCTACTCATTTGTATGCTGTTGTAGTTATGCAACATAATGACCTTCAGTACTACAGACTTCATAGCTGAACTGCTGCTTATATAAAATGATACTGTGCTTTTTCAAGAAAAATGAAATTCTCAGACTGGTCATCCATCCAAACAGCTGTATGTTATTTTCATTTAGAGAGAGTGGTCACAAGACAATTAACATTTGTAAAACCATGTCCAACTATTTGGTGAGTGGACCTCAACATATCCTGTTGTTATTAAGATATTTTGTGTTTAGATTTAAAACGTATCAGATGGTTCTAAACAGGCAGCAACTTTCCTCACATTACCTGCTTATTCACGCTTTTGCTATCACAGCACTACTGATAAAGTGAGTGACAGACGCCTAAAAACTATGGTGAAACTGTGATAAGCCATGTACAAGAATTGCAGGCTTACCTTACGATGACAGCAATGACATTTTGTGCCCGAGAGCCCCCAAAAAGAGCGGAATTAAAATTTTAGTTCTACACTTCAGATAAATGCAACAAAGTCATGATCGTTCACATAATTCAGGACTCTTACTTTAATGTACTTGCATTCTGTAAAACAGTTTTAGTAAAGATAAAATCAACTATGTAAACTTACCTAAATCAGGCTTTAACTCAGTTGGCAAACTTAGCTTCCTGGACATCTTTGCTGAAAAGTGAAGTATATCTTTTTTTTAAAAAAGAATAAACATGATTCTGCCGGCCTTTATTTTCTTCTTTCCCAATGTTTAATATATCATTGTTTATTACATTAATTGCAGTACTCAACAGGTTTTCTACTAAAGCAGAGCCTCACTTCCACAAGGGAAGGGTGCAAAGTAAAACATGGAAGATACCAAAATCCCCAAATACAGCATTTTACGACTTTTGCCAAGCTTCGTTTCTTCTCAGGCTTCAGGCAGAATTTGATGGATTGGATGAATTTTGCTTTGGGTCAACCTCAAGTTTTATCTCCTCAGGTGAGAGGACAGAATACAGACTCTTGGCTATTGCAAGAATGTGCACTAAGTTTACATAAAGTTAGCATCCCATCCCCTTTTCTTCTGCCCTACTTCCTGATCAAACCTGAGATATTTAAAAATAGAGAAAAGATGAACTTTTAATTACACTAAAACATTAATACACATGCATAAAAAGCTAGTAATCTGAGATGCAAGCTGCGAACTTAGAGTGAAGACATTACAGACAATAATTACAAAATCAGCAGCAAACACACACTTGCAACACTGTCAAACAAAAGACGGTATAATTTTGATAATATTGCTGAAGTAAAAAATAGCATTTGAACTCATCCCTGACTTGGAAAATTCTCTTTATAGGAACGGAAACCTTGCAGTCCATTTAAAGTGCAGTACAATAACTAACAAATGCTGCTATAAAAGTCACTGATAAACTAGTAATCATACATCCCTCTTCCATCTTTCTTTCAACAATTACTGGAGAAGGAATAATTTCGATGCAGCTTCACTACCAGACCAGGACTAGACTCTGAATTTATTTCCCCAGCCACATGCTTGAATTTTGATATATCACTTAATTCGTCACTATCTTGTAAGGCTAATACTTCTCTACCTAAAGTAGATGTTGAGAATAGCCTCATAATTCTAGGAGTACCTTGTAATGGATACCAGTCATAAAGCACCCTGAATCTTGCTGCTTCTCTCAGCTAAAAATGGAGTTAAACTCATTCTAATTATCATTTTAACAGAAATCATTCCATTTTCTCCATATCCTGAAGAACAGCATGTGATTTAAAGATACTTCCACTCCTTCAAAAAGTGAAATACTTCATTGTATCATCAGTTATGCTCATCAATATTGCAAATGCTAGTTATCTGAATAGCTGAACAGTTTTATTCCTGTCATACATTATAAAAATTCAAGACTAAGACTCCAGAAATAATCTTCTAATTTCCTTCATGTGTCAACGTTACAGAGTATGTCCTATTCAAGTTAAATTGAAATTACTTACTCTCAGACTGAAATGCTAGTCACTAACTGAAAACTGAAGAGGGCCATCCGACTACATGTTTTCTGTCCTCATCCTTGCACTGGCACCTGCTGAGCTTAATGGTGAGGCCAAGACTCATTTAAATGAACTTTCTGCCAAGGGCTGCGTTCAACAAGATCAACTCCTGTTTCAGGTCAGAGCTCAGCTATACAAACAGAAAACCATGGTACAAAACAGCACTAGTGACCAGAGCCCATCTTTTTGCTGTCAGCTTGACCTTATATCAGCTTGAAAAGAGATCGTGAAACCTTATCTGGAATTGTGAATTACAAGATGGGTACTCCTCATCATAAGACTTGTTTTCTGTGTTAGACATGTAAATCATAAAAGCTGAGATACTGAATAAAAGCTCAAGTATGCTCACAGAAAATAATTTCAGCTATTTTTGGCTTTTCACAGCTTTTACCATGTGTGAATACCAGCAATAGTTAATTAACTTAGTTACTTTGAAGACCAAAGCAGTCACTTTTGGCTTTTCAAATAGAAATGTTTAGTACAAAATTTCAACAAATTGGAGAAAACTGTCAAAAAAAATGATACTAGGTAACAGGTAATACAGCAGGTAATAACAAGTACAGGCAAGTGTGTTGGATTCTAAGAGTCAATACAGAGTTTTAGCTTTTTATTCCTTAGTGAAAGGCAAGCTGTGTGAACTGGGTTGGTAAGGTAAAACAAGGTTGTCATATTTTCTACAAACACTGAACTATGCCTCATTAACAGGACAAGAGGATACATGAATTGTTAAAGGATGTCATTGCTAGAAATCGTGAATTAATGTGCTATGCAAAAAAATTCAAAACATACATTAATGTGTCAAACCCCTCAATAGGAAACAAGAACCTATTTAAACAGCAGTAGTGCCATCTGGTGTTTAAAGAAAAAAGGGCCTAAAGATGCAGTAAGAAAAATAGGAATATTTCGCCAGCTAAGTCATTTTTAACTAAGACTACTTAGTATAAAAAAACCCCTGCTTGTAGTCATATTTGGCTTATGGTTTACAATAGTTTTGGAAAATCCAGTTTTGCTATCCCTCAGATGAAAACCAGCAACATGCTAGACAACTTCTATGACACAAAAGACACAAATCAGAGAAATGGAAAAGACAGGACAGAGATGTAGAGAGCGAGCGCTCCATGTCAGGCTTTTTACTTCAGTGGTAGAAGAGAGCAAAGGCGATGGGGACGGCTCCTGCTGTGCGTGGCTGACCTCAAGAAGTAGCTGTCATAGCAGGGTTTAATCCCTCCCGTGGTGGTGGTGGTGGTTGCTGCAGCACTTACAGCCCAGACCACCCTTCTGCAGCTGGTGGGAGACAGGGAGACAGAGACCGGGGAGCCGTTTTGCTCCTCCTGGCACACTGTTGCTCCAGGCACCAATGACTCTTTTGCCTGTGTTTAGACCTACATTTAATAGTCCTCTAAATTAGAAAACCTAGAGTCATACACAGGGGCACACACACCTTCTTTCTGTTGCTAATATATTTAATTAAGTACCATGTAAAAGTATGACATTAGAGATCTGTCCAAAACCAACATTCGGGATTCTAAGCAGCTTAGAATTTGTTAGATATACCAAAGTTCCCAAATTATCCTATATTTGGCAACACACAGAAGTGAAAGATTTACATTACCAATTTCAAGATGCTTAAAGAATTGAATATTGTACTGGTGATAGTACAATAGAAAAACAGATTATCAATGCTGAAATCTCTAAATTTGATATAAGAATAATAAAACCATTTTACAAGAGAATGTAAGAAAAGATGTACTTGATATATCCAAAATTAGATCAAAGTATTAAAAACACATTGGAAGAAACAGTCTTACTGTGGCATTAGGGAAAATGAGAAATTGTTATGAGCATCTTAAGATTTGATTCCATGAAAACAGCATTAACAGTGAATGACACTAGCACTGTTTGAAAAATTTAGGTGTACACTTAAAATGTAACAAATGTGAGAAATCTTATAAGCAGGAATTACAGAAGTTTGGAATTAAAGCTACTCTGCTTAGATCTGTGTACTGATTTGTTTACAATTGCTTTTAAATTTGTAAACTGCAGAAAATAAAACCAATTTTCCTGAAAAGTGTTTGACATGCAGCCTATTGGAACAGTTATGAACGTCTTCGAGTCTGCAATATTCTGCATGCACCTTCACAAAGCTTCTTCCAGAAATGGACATTACAACCTCTTAACCTCTGACCTCATTCATAGCCATATATTTAATCACATATATCTCTTCATGCCAAATAATTAACTGACCAAAGTATAAGTAAAACAGTGTAAGATTTTGCTTCCACTTAAGTTGGTCCACAACAACACCTTTCTATAAAAATGATGTGGGCTCAGAAATTTTTTAATAGTTCCTATCAATTATTCTTCTTTTAAGTTCATCTACTTTTGGTACACCTCTCTGTACTACTTCACAGCACATTACGTATACTTTCAAATATTTGCCATTCCTAAGAGAAATGGCTGCTTTTGTAATGGCCACAGTATTTTCTATAATTTCTAGAAATGGTTAGTTAAACCAAGTATCTCCATATATCCAAGGTAACTGCAACTTTTCTAAAGTTCACTTCTCACGCAAGTAAGAGAAACATGACCCAAAAGCCACATATTCACAAATAGGTCTTTAACTTGAGTTACTACCCATTCCTTAGCACGGAACATTCACAAGTGAATATTTAGAAAAAAACAGAAGACCAAATGATCTTAACAGTATGTACGGCAAAGCTGAAGTGTTGGCACATGAAGCATTGGCATTTTGTTTTTATGCTACTGTTGCAGTCTTAGATGGTTTTTGAACTTTTAACAAAGCAAGAATCCTTGTCTAGTACTGTCACTAATGATAGAAATCTGTAGAAACGAAGATGTCCCTACATAAGTTTCAATAAAGTGATTAAATTGACAACGGTTTCATGTTTCTAAATACATGCGTATGAATGCTACCACCTTACAGCCCTATCACTGAAATGAAATTACTTTGCAAGCAGCATTCCCTTACTCACTGTTCTCATGTGACAAAAAACACAGGAACGATATTAAGAGTAACTGAAATTATCAATGTAAATAATTCTTGTTCTGTTTCGCGATCCATTTGATAGGTTGTATTTCACACATTGACAAAGAATGGACAGAACTTGAACTGGCTGCACTATGTGCCAGTGCAAAGAGCTACAACCATGCTACGTATGTCAAATTCATCCACATGAACACAGCTGATGGTAAACAATGCTTCATACAACATGAAGTTAATGACAATAAACAACACTCACATTTTACAAAACTCCTTGGCCATTCACATTTAGTTGGCAATTCAGTTTAAACCAATGAAATGCAAACCATGCAACTATTAACACCGAAGAAGAGGTGTTTTACTTATGTGGAAGAGCTTAGAATATGAGTTCAGAAAGAGTCATACAGAGTAAACATGCCAGATAAGGTATAGAAAACATGGCAGTGGAAAAAAAACATTCAGTGCACAGCATCAAACCACTCAAAACTCTAACAGAATGCAGATGAAATAATTAAGTTTCTTTAAACTTCCAATAAACAGTGCAAGTTACACAAATCACAGTATGAGCTGACTGGGAGATGCTTATGAACCACATGTCAAATGCATTATTGTCTCAATTAACTTACACCCTGAAGAATGCGTTACTTGTAAATAAATGTTTTGCTTTCTTAGCTGTGAAAAACATTCACAATACTTTCAGTTGAATGGTTTCAAGCTGAAACAGATGTCAATAGATCTATTGAATTGTTCTATTAATACCGTAACATTACTCTTTGAAAAAAATTGAAAAAAATGAAATCACACTCAAACATACTATGTTCTTTGCACAAGACAGACTGTCTTAAGTTCAGAAGAGACTGCCTTGGGACATAAGGGAAACCACCTCATCAACAGGCATTGATATAACATGCACAAGATTAAGTGTTTGGGGGTTTTTCTTATTAGAAGAACTGAACATAAGTTTCTAGTTAGCCTGAATTTCCTTTAGGAAAACATTAATCAATACTCATATAAATGATACTTTTTTTTAAAAAAATTACAGATGAATCAACATAATATATTATTGTCAGCCATTTGCTTTGTTGAATTATATTCAGGCTTCCACTGCCTCAGAACTCATCTTCCCTAATGTTTCTGTTACCCCTGTAAGGAGAGCTCAACATGGTACTGAGCAAAGGGCATCCTTGCTCTTTCTCATTCTGCACCTCAGATTTCAAAGACGACTTCATCATACTTGTATTTATCTCACTGACTTTTGAATGATTCTTCTTCTCAATTACTGAATTGGAATGAAAGGGATTAATGGCTTAGGAAAAGTTAAATTGCCAAATGGCAAATCAAGGGGAGACTACAGGAAATAAGATCTCTTCCACCCTGGTCTTAACCTATGGTTCCACACAACCTATGAAGTGGTAGTTTAGCAAATAGTTTTATTGTATAAAGTAGTTTCCACCTTTTGATCTAAAGAGATAAAACAAAATCCTCCTACAACAACATACCAATGTACTAAACGAAAACAAAATAAACCATTAACACAGTGATTCTGAAATGAAAATAATATTATCCCAGTTAAAGAAGAGTCCCTTTCCCAAAATTAAATCATACAGCCCCTTGCCTTCATTTATTTATTGACCCAGTTGTCAGAAGCAGAGTTAATTTCCATTCCAATCATAAAAGGGTTCAATCTACCTGCATACAACATATTCCAAGGCAATTTTGTTGCCAAATTGTTAAGACACAAGTCTGGAGCTGGTAAGGTATTGTGTCACTGTTGGATGCAGAAAGAGTAGTACCGTTCTGGTACAGCAATGGGGTGTACTTATATATATCTGACCAAGTCCTCTTCCAGATGATTAAATGAAAACATGATACTACCTCGATCTTGACCATAGTCATATGGAAATCTGACCATACGGCTATGAATGCAACACATAAAAAGAAATTAAATCAGCCATATGTTCTCAAAGTGTACCTTTGCAAAAGTAGTGGAATAATGTTGTGACTTGCATAGACTGAACTCTTAGTACAGATTAGAATTTCACCCATCCAGAAAAGAGAAGTGCAATTGTAAAATCAGAGAATTTAAACCACCAATATCCTCGATTTTTTTTAACATTGTTGTGCCCAGTATATTTAGTACAGAAGCGGCCCACAGAATTACCAATTAGCATATAGATAGAAAAATTAATAAATGCATTGAAATTTGAATATTTTTTTTTTGCTGCTAGGTTAGTGCTGCATAGAGTAAGGCACTGGATTAGGAACAGAGCAGAATTTTTCTAGTTCCTACCTATGTCATTGGTTACCATCTTGGAAAACTTTCTGCTTTTGGTCTTCACTGTAAATAATATTTTAATAAAAAAGATCAATCTAAGTTTATCAAAGGAGGAACTGAAGAAAAAATAAGACCATAGAAAAGAAAAATACTGTACCCTTTTCTATAAAATTATTCATTTTTTGATCATCATCAGAATTGTTTGGTGAACCAGAACCTATGAGTGAAGACAGAATGAAATGGATATACAAACATATATCTTTGACACAAAACCAGTGTATTAATACAAGCTTTCAGGAAGATACAAAGATGTATTAAAATATCAAATACTGATACTGGTATTCTCTCTACTAATCCAAATTATTTTGGTAT
Organism: Cariama cristata; assembly: GCF_000690535.1. Lineage (NCBI taxonomy): Eukaryota > Metazoa > Chordata > Aves > Cariamiformes > Cariamidae > Cariama > Cariama cristata. The sequence continues at coordinate 55,181 of NW_009600994.1, forward strand.
GACAGGAATTCTGCCATATTGAGATAAAACACAAAAGCTATAATGCAAGGTACCACATTGCACAGTGCAGCAAGTTTATTGCTAGAAATCTTTCCCTCATTGAATAAAACGTTCCCTTTGAATAACTAATTGCTGACCTAATCATGGTTCCAGATACAAAGATTAACCTAAACTGCAATTCACAGAACACTGCTGTAACAATAAACTCAGGTTTTAAAGAGTTGTTTTTTCCCCAGTGCAGTAAGTCACTGTTGGGCCACAGTTCTTCAACTATTCTGCAGACAACTGGGAGCCAATGCTGCTACCTGGGATTTTTCTGAATCCTTAATACTGAAAAAGCAGTGGTGGCTATAGGCCACAATTTGAGGCTTACTGTTGTCATGAAATAAAAACATAGTTCAACTAAAAAATGTCAAATTTAGTTGGATTTTATATTGTGGAAGTGTGAAATAGGAATAGATTGCAAACATTTTGACATTCATGAACACAAAAACTTGACATTTTACAATGCTAAGCCTAAGCTTATTATCATTCAACTTCTGTAGAAAAAGCAGGAGATAAAGTTATTATTTCTCTTGCATTTTCACAGTACTTCTATAGATCTGTGTTATTAAAACTACAGGATACTCTCCTAACTTGCATAGGCAGGTAGTCCCTTTCACAGTCCTCTCAACTGTATACCCACTGGAGGAAGTCTCATGGAAGTCAGCTTCTACTTCTCTTCACCTGGGCACAGAAAGGTGGAAGACTGAGACCACTTGAGCAACTGCAGACTTCAGCCCAAACAGTGGCTGGTCTGTTTTACAGATCATGTTGTAACAGTCAAAGCCAATAACGCACTCAATTGCCAATCCCATCCTCCAATGGTAAAGACAGTAACAAGCAAACTTTTTGCACTAGTGTATCTTCCTCTTAACTAGAGAGCCTCTGGATTGGAAACAATTCATTTAAATCTGGTCTCTGTTCTGCATCTCAAGCTCACTAATACGGTGATTTCTCCAAAATGTCTTCTCTTACCTCTCTGCAAACTGAGTGCTGTTTTCAAGCTTCTTTCTAGTCTTGTGCTCTTGCCCAGAAAAGATGTAAAACTTAAACCAAACCTAAGGATCTGCACCTCTTCTCTCTTCATAAATACCACCCAAACGATTTCCGTATCAGGGAGGTACCTCCCCCCCAAGTACTTTTCTCAAAGGAAAACTAGAGAAGTCTGCCATGAACTTCTCTCATTCACTGAGAGCTGGGAGGAGAGGAGAGAGCCAAGGGAAGCCAGGCACAGTCCAACCTCATTACTTCAAGACTCTTTTTCACCAGGGAATGCAACAGTGGCTTTCCTCCTCCGTCTTCTATCCATTCACTATTTTTGGCACTCTAGACTTATTTCTCTTCAGTGTACCTAAGACATACACACTTTTCACAGAAGACTCGGTTCTTCAAACTTCTGGATTTTATTCCAATATGAACTAATACACAATAGTGTTCTCAGACAGTCAACTCAAATTAGAGATTGATTTCTACCTCTGCAGAATTATGAATTTCCCACTAAACCTGTTTCCTTTCAGGACATTTGAATCCATCTATTTTAAGTGGCGTCCTTCGCAGAATTATGAATTTCCCACTAAATCTGTTTCCTTTCAGGACACTTGAATCCATCTATTTTAAGTGGCGTCCTTTTCTGATCCTCTTAAAGAAATACCCAGATAGCTGAAGTAGGTTAAAAATTAATGCAAAGACAACTCAGACAGGAGTGAGGGAGGTAAACAGAGAGGGAGGGAAGGCAAATGGTTAAATTTAGGATTTTTCCATATAAACATTGATTTTAATCTTCGAGCTTGCTTTTATTGCAGTGTTAAGTACAAAGGTTTAGCAAAAGAGAAAATTGACTGACATTGACTGATCTAGATTAGAGTTTTTCACAATTAAAAGTTAACATCAAAAGACAGGACTTGTCAATCAGAAATTAAAGTCTAAGTTAAAATTTCTACTAGAGCTACAAACAGGATATTTTGTTTTGTTATGCTTTCAACTTGACTTTGAAAGCTACAGGCTACAATAGAAAAGAAACCTATCTTTAGATTCCTTTATTGATCACCATTTTGCACTACATTGCAGAGAGTGCACATACTACTTTAGGTACTTCACTAAACCTGCAGGTTTGTCCTTTAACTTCAAGTACAGCTTTGAATGAAACAGATAAAGTGACACATTACTTTAAAAGTTTTCTCAGAGTAACAGTGAAGATAAACAACAAATTTTTAACTACTCCCTGAAATATTCATCTTGAATACCATATATTGACATGCACCATTAAGTATTTGCATAGCTATAGTCACAAGAAAATACTAAATAGTATCACATACTGCTGAAGGAGTGTTAAGTAGAGAACTCCTACTTTGTAAGGATGCCAGTTTCTGAAGACCACAAATTCCAAAGAAAAGTAGTAGTTACACTCAGTAGGAAACAGAAGTAAGCTAGCTCTTTTTACAGAAATAATCTTTACCACTTTTGAGGACTCTGAAACACAATCACATGACCTATTACAGGAATTTGTGCATTTCTTACCAATGTTTCAAAATTCCATTGTGCTGTATTATGTTCCCCGAAGCATAAATATTTCAGATTATCTTTCTTCACTCATCTTTATAACATATTCCTATTGCATCTCTTAAATCAGCATTGTTATAAAAGTGCAGTTGTGCAACACAGTTTGCGAGAAGTCAACAGGTTTTATAGAATTACTTAACTAGTAAGTGTTGACTTAAAGCATGCCATCTCCTGGGTAAATAAGTAGCTGAAGATCAGAGAAAGTTATGATTACCTGAAGTGGGCGATTTGCAGCGGTCTTCTGGCACCATTGTACCTTCATTAATATCACAAAGACCTGCTGGAACACAAAAACAGTGTATAATAAATACAGCTGCTATTTTCTCCTTTCTTCCCCTGCAGTTAGGAACTTCATTTCTTATTAGCTACAGATCAGCCAGTTATGATAGAATTTCTGTAAAATGCAACTTTTTTTTTTTTAATTTGAACATTACCCACAGTGACTGTACGGTCATTCACTTCTTCCTTCTAAAGTTTTCTTTACAAAATACATTTGCTCATTCAATTTCAGTAAAAAAACCCATATTTTCAGCAAGATAGGCTTATCAGAATAGTTATTTACATGCTATAGATACACATTAAGTACAAATATTTGTTTTAAAAAAATCGTAGAGTTATATTAAAAATATAATTGCAAAAGAAAGATGAAAGAGGATCTTGAAGATTACAACCACATGTGCAGTATGATGTGTAAAACCACAGTGCTTTTTTTCAAATTATTTTCCTACTGTTACAGTGATAAACTTCGTATTTCCTGTTGCACTGCCAAGTTTCTTTTCCAACAAAAATTCTTACTGATGTCACTTACAGAATTTAGGTTCTAGGGTGCTTACAAAAGTGTTCCTGAAATACTGTATCAATATGAATCACAAAAAGTATGTTGCATTCACACAGTTTCATTTAGGCAAAATACTAATTTTTAAGATTACTAAAAGCATGTAGAGCTTGAACCTCAAAACTCAGTGACTAGGATTGATGTGAAATTGTTCAATGACCTTAAGGTTTGGTTAAGCCTACACTTAACAGTCCAGGAACTGATTTAAATTCTAAAGTGTATGGTGAAATCCCAGGTGGAAGTTATACCTTTCCACTACACAGAAATAAGATAAATAAATTGATTTTTTTCTACCAGTAAATCAACGAGCACTATGGGATAATCATGGTACATATTCTCTAACAAAGTATAATTTGACCTCTGGAAGTACCAGAGTTTTAAACATACATGGGAGTCTAAATGTTTTGTACTAGACATGGCTGTGTAAAAAGAGATTTTTTTTTTTTTCAAAAGCCCAGGTGCTGCTCTCCCAACAAGCAATAAAAGTTTTAGATAGCAGCAGTGCTGGGAGGACAATCCTGTACTGTGCTTTTAGAATCTAGATCATGCTCCTTCAGAAGCCAAACTGAACAAATCCAAACATGCAGTTCAGGAACTTAATTTCCTCTTTCCCATAAATATTTTAATTCCTTATCTTCATAGGAATAGTTGAACTTCTCAGACTAGTTTTCCTATGAAAATTCCTGCATTGACAGGAATAGTCTTTAGCCAAGAACGAAGTCACACACTTGCATGCTTGGTTGCTTTGCAGGAAGACTTGAGGCTATGATTTGATTAATACACATCTTAATGAACAACTCAAATCCATTGATTCAACAAAAAACCCCCAAAACATTCTCTTATAAACCTATGCACTAATTTTATGCATTAGGTAAGATTTATCCCACTAAAGAGTAAGTGTGCATTATGACAATCATTACAGCACATAAACCTTGGAAACCTAACCATAGCCATCACTGCTATTATTTAAGAGAGAAAAGGAGGGACAGGAATAGATAATAGGTAAGTTTAATTACTAATCCAGTCATAGGTAAAATAAGCAGATAATAACAAGAATGATCTGAGTTAAGTCTGTGAAATATGGGGGTCGGTCCATGACCAATGAAAAGAAGAAACTGGTGTAACAATCATTATTGCTGTTCATCTTAAAACCCCAGGTACCCCGATAGAAGCAGTGTGCGCACTGGCAATAAGACAGCTCTCCTGGATAAGTTCTGTGTTTTAGGCTTACAGATGGAAATTGCTATGGATTACAAAAGTAAATTGATCGAAGAGTTTCCACGTCAGAGCTGCAAAGATTACAAACTGCTAGAACACAAGTATATGGGAAACTGACCTTCTAATAAGCTTTTAGCTTATCTCTCTGAACTCTAGTAGCAAGAAATTTGAAAACCCCAAAAATTATTTAAAAAAAAAATCAAGTGTCATTAAAGACATTTAAATGACCATGCTGCATTAAAAACTCTCTAGAATTACAGCTGAAATTAGCTGATGCATAAAGTAAGTGTCACGAGATATTTGTCAGTTTTCCACATAAGTTTTAGGCAGCTATATCTCTGAAGAAACTACAACTTGACTGGAAACCAGTCTAATTAAAAGCTACAACTAGAACTAGCTTGATATGAAAATGTAAAATTTAGAATTAGAAACAATTAACCTGAAAAACAGGATGAAAAAATCCCCAAACCCAACAATCAAACTTTCTGATTCAGTTCTGGACTTGGCTTCACCACGGCTGATGTTGGTCTGGTTTAGTTGACATTTAAGTTAAAAATTCAAATAGCTCATGTCCAGATCCAGTTCAAGGAGAAAGGGGAGAGGGAAAAACTAGAACAAGCAAACCCAGAAAAGTTCTAGGCATGTATTTTTTTCATGTTTGACTCAACTCCAGTTCTGAATCTCTTGTAGATTACATTCAGAAAAGGCTTTTTGATGTATAATAAACAGAAGCCACATGCATGCAAGAACTGCTTCTATTTTGTCAGAATCCTAAACTGCCTCTGGTAGAACTAAGAAATACTAACTTATAAAAAGTTGTATTTTATTGTAGTTGAGAAGTCACATAAAATCTTGCAACTCCCACCAACAGTAAGTTGCACAAGAGTTAAGATCGATGTCCTGTGTGACCTTAATTACGTAACTAAGCAAGGAATAATAACAGCTGTCCGTAAGTCTTGGTGTTTAGTTGTAAAATTACAAATCGTTTGATAATTTGGTACCAATATTGACTTTCTTAATGGCCTCTGTCATATTCAGCAAACAGTATATCAAGCAAAGGTCTCTCAACAGTGTAATCCTCTACTGTGTACAGAGTTTTCATCACACTGTAAAGCTTTTACTTACATATTTTATGTCTTTTGGCACATGGCCAAAGTTCTTGGTTCCGTCCCTCGTCCCCCCCCCCGCGATTATGATCTGAAGGGAAAGGCTGACTTTGTTTTCATCCTTGGCAAGCACCTGATGACACTGTCTAGCAGTCCTTCACAAAACACATATACTGCATGCTTCACAAACTATAAATTGCCATCTCAAACGCGTGAATAATATACCTGGTATGAATCACTGATAAATTCCAAAACTCGATCCCAACTAGGAGCTTGTATCTGTTGAGCTAGCCTGAAATGACAGTTTACAGTCTAGCTAGTGTAGAGAGCCTTGTCTCTAAATAGATGCTGCTTTAAGACGGGAATCTGAATTTCTTTTCTGAGTAGAAAAAAAATGACAGAAACATACATCATATTCTTGCAACACAAATGAAGGGAAAATCTCGCATTTTTATTCATATTTTAGAAGATACGTAACTCTTTACAGACTTTTTTAAAAAAGTCTTTTTAAATTTTCAATTGGTTGACTGAGGACATGCCATTTACTAAATTTTCAATACATAAGCAGATAGTGATGATCTATTAAATAGACCTTTTATGTTAGAACATACAGAATAGCAGAGTTCTTAATGAGGAAGGACCAATTCTCCCTGCTGTTTTTTGGGCAAAACCTATGGAAGTGTTGAGTAACTGAGAATGATGTTTTCCTACTCCCTTCTATAAAAAAAAATATTTTTGGTTCTGCCAGTCTTGGGATACAATGTACAATAACAATATGCTGCTCTGTTGCACACTGTCTGAACCGGAACTTAATGTAAGTAATTCAGAACTTGTCTGAATGCATGCATAGGCTACTATGATTTTTTTATTTAAACAAGCTGTGGTTGTCCCAAAGATAACGGGAAATATACTTAGTTTCTCTAAAACAACCACACTAAATACATAAGCACTTTTTCTAGGAGGATTTAGAAATTATGTAGTAACACTCTCTGAAGGTTATTAGAGGTGTACAGTAGTTGAAAATGTCTTATTTGTAGAAAAATAAATTTACAAGTTTTAAAATACAAATTTTTAAAGAGGAAGGATTCAATGAAGGCATATCTTTCAAAACAAAACCAAGGAAGCATAAGTTCCTCGCACTTTTGAAGATAATAAACGCAGATATTAATGGTCAAGAAAGGGAGAATGCAAAATCCAAAAGTGTTCTAACTCTTACAGCTCCAATCCTACAAATATAGCAAAAGGTCGTTCTTTAATGTAACAGACTTATTATTTGTGGAAAATTACACAGCAAGCATTAGCTTTATGGAAGTCTGGGCAACACATACACCGAAAGAACTACAAATAATGAGAAATATTAAATGGTAACTCTAGCGAAATTATTTTCGGTTTTTAAAAAGACTGTAGCTCCAGATAACCAAGATATTGGCAGGATGGTAGAGAGAAAGAGAATTAACTACATGGTTAAGAGACTAACTCTTTCGTACAAAACCTGTTTTAACCTATTCCTAAATTAAATAGTCCAGGTAAATTCAGCTTTACAATCATTGGCTTCAGAAACCAGTTTTGGGTCTTCTGCCCATCTTGTTTCCCTTCACAATAACAAATCGGCTACAGACCCTGGTTTTCAGTTCTGTATCATCTTAAGGTGGAGACATTTCTTTTATGCCTAGCTCCCTTTCTCCCTTGGCAGCAGATGCAAGACTCTATAGGAAGCAGTATTTTGCTATTGAGTCCACCCTATCTGAAATGTATTTCTTTTTTCTGGCTGGGGAAAAAAAAATAGCAGAAGTAACAGAACTGAACCACAATCTCAAGTTTTTGCTGGGTTTTGGTTGGGGTTGGTTTTTTTTTTGTTTTTTTTTTTTTTTTAAACTCCAGGTCAATCTTCCCTTAGCTTAGTTTTATTCTACTCTCCTTCATTAAAAAATAGTGTGAGATTACCTACCTCTGCCCAAGGGGTGGTGAAAACTGGCATCCTAGGGAAAGGAACAAGCTTTTAAAAACCAGCTTTACGATCTCCAAATTCTTGGATACTGTGAATGATGGAATAAGTCAGAGAAGCCCTCAGGGAAATCGTGGTTCTGATAGGTTACCTCCCCTCACATAGGTGCCTGAACTTCAAAATTGCTTGGAAGCCCCATAGGGCTGTGCAATACACAAACATCTCCACTCGTGATCCCTATGAGCAACATCTTTGTGGAAGTAAATTTTCATTTGTAATAGACAAATCATTGTCTTTTACCATGTTAAATGTTAATACTATTATTATTACTAACAACAATAATCTAACACTAGAGTTCTGAAGCTTTTTCTGCCAGAAAGTGGACCAAGCAAGGGAAGCTTCTAGCCTCAGATCTCAAAACACCACTAAATGTAGTGAGTAAGATCTCAGGTCTGTAGATATCAGTAACTTCTGAGACAGGATCTCCTTTTGATTTTATTTATTCAAAACCACAAAATACAGATACTATTATGGTTGCTTTTTTTCCTTCAAGTTTCTTTTAAAGATGCCATGAACAAGAAATACAATAGATGCATGATGGATTAAAATCAGTTTCTATAAGTAAAATAGTTACTTAAAATGGACTAACAAAAATATAGATGGTGAGTGAACAAGTCAAATAATCAAATTCAGATGTTAAAAAATATTTTATTGCCATGAGATGACTTACTTATATAAGAGGTGCGAAGCTTTTTCACAGACTCTGAATATAAGTTAGAAAGGCCGCACATGCAAGAAGCCACAGTCAGCATACCTTTATGAAGCAATGAGAAAAGGAAAGACAGACACTAACAGTACATTTGAGACAGAAAAGCCAGCAGAATAACTTGTGTAGCCAGGTTCATAAAATGCTCTTGCCATGCAGATTGTTAGTATTAAAATGCAAGATGAAAAAATACATGATTTCACATAACAGTTACGTTCATGAGCAAAAAGGACTTCATTCATGAACATCTTAGCAACAGTTGTAACCAAGTTATGTAGATCCAATATAAAGCCAAGAAAACAAAGCAAGTAATGTTTAACACTCCAAAAGGCAGTTTATAATCTAAATGAAGCAGAATTTAAGCCCTTTACTCCCAAGAGGAATTAACACAGCAAACCAGTAAAGTTATTTCTTTCTCTCTTAAAAAGTAATTTTTTTAATAAGGTTTTTGTTTACTAGAAGAAAATATTTTATCTGACAGGATACCAACTGTGTATGTTCTGCTCTACACCAATGATTTTTAGACCAGTTTCCTCAGTTGAAATAAGCTGACTGGTGCTCACTGGATCTCTCAAACCAATTATTTACTAAAATACATCTTAGAGCATCCATTACCATTTGAATAAAATATTACCTAACAAACTTACCTGGACTTTATTCTGGATCTCTTAAAATAAAACAACCAAGACTAGAGCACGAAGAAGTTTTTTGAACAGTTTATTTCCTATTGAAAAATAATCATTTGGGGCAGCAGTGACATTGCTTATCATTCTGTCTTTAGCCGTTTTCCAAATTAACTTAAAGGTGTCCACTACAAAATGAGGAGAAAGTAATTTACAAATACTAAATTGTCCTTTGGGCAATAAAAACCTTGGTATTTTGACTGAAGTCACTTTCCTCCTCAGTTGCAAAGGAACATCCTTCAGTATATTTGTTAAAAAAAGATCTATTTTACCAGTTTGTATTTGGAAGTTTATTCAGTTCATTTAAATCGAAGGCTTCCTCTCAAGCATAACATAACAGCGTATACAACATAACATGCTTTAGCGTATCAGGGACATTTCTAGTCAAAGTTTAAAATAGGAAGCCAAAAGATCCCAGCAGATACACTGGCTATAACATTATTGGGTTTATACAGGTATGTGATATGGGTAACTAGGTTTCTCAGAAATATCAGGATACTTCTACTTCTTCACGCTGTGTTGTTAAAATCTTGTAAACCACATAAATCCATTGTACAATTACACTTACATTTATTCACACAGATAATGTTTTCCCATCTGCTTTTTCTTAAAACACACATTACACTGAAAAATAAGTAATTATATCAAGCACCAGTAGATTCCACTAAGCAACAGTTTTGAAGCAAACATGAAGTAACAAACCTGCAATAGTGACATTAGGGATAGATCAAGAAAAAAGGATAAAACCACAACAGAGAAAAGTATACTTGTATTCAAAGAATATAAACCAATAGCCCAGATAAGTTCAGAAGGCGGCGCAGTCAGTTAAAGTAAGTTTTGGGTTGCTCACCTCCAGACGGTTGTCGAGTTTTTCGGGGAGAACGTGGCTCCCTGCGATAAGGATCATTGGAGCCATATAGTTCAATAGTGCCTAGATTTAAGAGCACTGTCTTCTGGAGGTAATCAACCATGGCAATCCCATTACAGTTTCCAAAAACTACTCTGGAAAAAGAGAAGTGGAAGGAAAGATAGAGCTAATCAAATGTAGGTAAAGATTTCTGTCGTATTTGTTGCTGTTCAGCATTTTAGGACTCCCTAATTTTTATGAATTATTCTAAATTACACAGTTATAAATTACTATTTTAGAACGCAGTATTGTTTAATTGTTCTCTTGTAAAAACACGTGACGCGGAGCAGAATAGGCCACCGTCATTGTACTTGCAAACCTATCTGACAGAGCCTTAAATGACACTTACTCTTCCCTGTACAGTGCCAGGTGAGGAAGAGTGATGCTGATTTGTTTCTGATGTCAGCATCAGCAGAATCTGCCATGACCCACAAGGAATTACCTTTTAAGCACAGGAGATTGATTGACTCTCTTGTGTTGCTGTGCAGCTCAGGTGAACACACATGGAGACTTAATCTTTACTAGATAATTTTAAACCACTTTAACAGAATAATGAAAAAAAACAGGTAGAATATACTTACAGGCCATACGCTGAGTTGACTGCTAAGCTGGTTATCTGTTGAGGAGGTTCTCCACTCACCCACACTAGCTGGATAACTAGCTCAATTTGGTAGCCTGGAGACTGCTTGAGAGGAGAATTTTTAACTCTGCAAAGTAAACAAAACATGGTATCTTTTTCGGACTCTCTACAATCTCCATTTTTTTGCTCGCAGGCTCAGAATTCATTAAATTCTATACCACACTGGACTTCAGAAAGTTCAAAAACTGAAAAAATCAACACATAAAATCAACCAGAAAAAACCCGACATTGGAACCTGGTTATTCACTTCTTTAAGGGCCCTTTTGATTAATTACCCAATTAAAAATTGGCCAATGATCACAAATACTTCATTCTTTCCCTCTTCAGAGCAAGGCATAACAGCATTAGCATGCTGCACTGACTTGAATAAAGGCGTTCAGTCTCTAAAAGGAAGGTGTTACCCATTCTTGTCAGAATTCCCAAAAGAACCCTGATTTAGAGAATGGAAGGGGGATTGTTTGCATGCTGATGAACAAATTTATGATTGTCCTGCAGAAAGGATTAGGTCTTTCACCTTTTAAGGTAAAAAAAAATTACACAGAACATAAGCTGCTCCTGTTCCTGAATTCCTCTTATTTTATCCATTCATTCTCATTAATGTATATTTTGGTTTACCAATATTTTTACAAAAATTCAGAATTTTCCGATTTTTCTACACCATCCAGTTTTCTTTAGAAAGACATCTCTGGAATTCAGTACAACCAATAAAATATGAGAACTCCCACACAGAAAAAATAACCCATCAGAAGTAGTTATTTTCTGGATGGATGCACTCAAAGAATTAAAATTCAAGTTGTGACCTTGAAACTCCAGAAAACAAGTAGTACATACATATCTTAATTTTATATCTGAACACAAAGTTCAATGTACATTCTGTGAGGAAAAAGCAATGGTCCAAAGGTCATAATGCACTCTTGTAGAAAAGTAAAAAAGGTTGATGTCTTTTAACTTTCATTTCTCAAACGAGGAAAAATTTACACACAAAGAACCTTAAGGAAAAAACTCCCAATTTAAAAAAATCTGAACATCGCTCAAAGATCTACATTGCGAGCACTGTGAGGCATCATGTAAAATGAAGATCCATGAGAATGGGACACTTATTTAATTCTGTTTCCTGTTCCCAAAATATAAAGTAGTTCCCCTGGAGATTTATGAAAAAAAATATTTATAAGCTTAGAGAGTTCTCTCAGTTATTTGTAAGCATATTCATTGATTTGGAAAACTGGAAAACTAACAGGCTCTGGAAAACTTAACAAGTGAAATCTATTCAGACATACATGGCCTAAAGTTAAGGAGAGCCACAAAATATTAGTGTTGCCTATTCATTTCAACGGACAACAAGATTTCAAAGTAACTATATTGCTGCTGTTGAAAGTGTTTCCTCTAAAGCATGAGCACCTATAACTATACTAATATCTATGCCAAAGTTTCATAAAGCAGGCAGCAGTCAAAGTAAGAATTTTCAGATTTTTTTTAACAATCAGCTTATTAAGTTTAAAGAAACTAAGATTGCATATTAATTTCTCAAAACAGAACTGTCAGATATCTGGAAAACGTTGCTCTAAGAAATAAAACGTTTTCACCAACAATGACATTTCTGTAATAATATCAAAGTACATATATTCTCATCATGTTCTTGTAAAGTTTCATACTCAAGAAAAGTATAACAGAATATACTTACTTTAAACATGGGACATTATCACGAAGTCCATCAGATGAACTGCTACTAGTAGATGGATGAGACTGGGGAACAATGGATTGAGGATTGGAACCTGTGCCCGGAGTTGGTAAAGGTGGCACCTGCTCACCATCTGGAGATTCAACATCATTTATTTCATACAACAGACGTACTTCCAGCATCTGTAAATCAAAAAAAAAAATCATCAGTAAACTCTGCCTTTCAAAAAACTAGATATGAAATAAATGAAGCACAACTGAAGATAGTAGTGATAAAAATGACATCCAGGACTTTTCCATCTTTTAAAAGATAATAATAGTTTAATAAACAGTGCAACCTAAACACACACGTGGTCTTCAGAAACACAGTCGTACCAACCACTACAGACTGAATATCTGAAGATTGCTAAAACTTACAAATCTAACCTATTTCCCAGTATTTAAAAGTTTGCTGCCTAATATTGGAAAAAAATTAAATACTGGATACAAGACCCATTTAATTATCATTCTGTGCATGTAATAAATTGTTAGTTATGAAGATGACTTATTTTATGTAGCTCAGGAATGCTGAAACTAGAGAAGAGCTGAAGGCATACAGACAGCTACACTTTATACTGTTGTAGCACCGTACACATGGAACTTAGTTCAATGTTTGATGTTGCACTGAACTAGACCATACGTTTTAAAGAACTGTAAGTTCATCGTAACTTCAGATTTCCTTCCGCTGAATCTGTAACAATGTTAGTTGTACTGCAGTGTAAAGTTCTCTGCTGTTTTAGTCTCATCATCTGCAAAGTAGAACTTAACTCATGGACTAAAACAAAGAACTATACAGTATTTTTTAAAGCATTCCTAGTACTGAAGAACAGTTTGCTAGGGGCTGATTCGTAAAAATAATTTAGAAAAACTATTCCCTTAGAAGGGAATGTACTTTGTACATAAGTAAACACCAGCAGGAAAAAAAAAACATGCCTCATCTCCTCAAACTGAGACTTATCTGAAGGGGGCAGAGTACGAAGAGGGGTGGGGGGTAAGAAAAAAAAAAACCACAACTACATTACAATTAATGCTTTACGTAGATCATACAACCTTTTATAATTAAATGGTTTCAAGTTATCTTGAATGTATGAGCTGAAAGCTAAGTAAAGTTGCATATGTGTGTCTGATTTAACAGAGGACTTCTCAAACTCTTATACAGAAGAAGAGTTCTATTACAAGATACAGTGACAACAGTGACACAGCAAAGTCCTTAACAGACCTTAGGGCATGTCTGGCATGCTTCTACTCGTCTAGCAAAACTTCGGCAGTATGCAGAGCTAAGACAGATAATAACCATTAGGAATCAAGGAAAAGGAGGAACCAGCTCCCTAAAAGCTTTCAAAATTCTTCAAGTCTGCATGTCATTCACTTCTGTTCTCATTTTACCTTTGATACAGTCAAGTTTTGATCCACTATTTGCTGTGATAGATAGAACAAAGAACTATTATTGGCTGCAAAACCTGAAAAAGCCAATGAAAACCAAAATCTTGGTGTGCCATTTTTGCTTTTGCTGAATTTCATAATTTATTTCCTCCACAAAAATACATCTCCTCATTTTGAGGCAATTTTGGTTTTGTCCATTTCGCTAATCGAAGGAACGACAATGAAGAAGTAAATTGCTACTACTGTCTTATTATAGCTAAATCCTACAAAGTTTAAAAATGGTTATATTAATTACCGGAATGACTTCTGTTGTCACTTCCTGCTTGCTGAACCTGTAAATAATGACATGTGCAGAAACTCCAGCTATGCACAGCATTCTACTTTCTGGACACCATGAGATGATCTGAATAGCATACGGATCTTCATCTACTATATCTGTGTTTGGCCTGTCATCTTTATTCCGTGATTTTTCAAATACTTTGGCTGTTTTTAACTTATAGAGTACTTGCAGTGTTACTAGGAACAAACAAGAAGAGATAAAAATTAGTTTTGATCTAAACAGATTTTTTTCTATATTCAACAAAACAGAGCAGAGTAGAAGCACTGAATATCTGTGTTGACTCTCCCCGTGCAGTGCACCACTTGCCCACTGCAGGATCAGTTAGTAAAAAAAAAAGAAAAAGCAACAAAAAACCAAAAGAGCAACCAACACCACTTTTCCTGAGAGATATATACAAAGGTTCTCAAGGCTTAACTATACTTACGGATCTGTTCATAACAATAACATCTAGTTACATATGCCCTACCCACAATTTAAGCCTAACTTTGGCAGAGAAAGTGAAGCTCCTTTCCTTTCTCCTTATAGTATTTCAGATCCATGGCCTCTCACCTGCGTCTGACTTAACAGCCTGAGCTCCTCCAATTTTTACTTTGTCCTGTCTGACTGTTCAAAAGTGCTGCCCTCTGATCAGTCCACATTTTTCTTAACACCGTGTTTCCTAGAACTGTTCTAGTGAGGCCTTGCCACAGCTCAAAATTGTGAAAGACTTACTCCATGTTGGTTTTCCAGACATTCCCTCTTATTTATCCCAATGACTTTTTTGTGCAACATTGACACTGCAATCCATTAGACTTCCAATTTTTTTTCCAGAACATAACTTCTGAGCGTGAATCATTGATGTTATATTCAAATAAATTGTCTTGGATGCTATTCAAGAATTAGCAGTATCATTCCCAATTGTAATTCTAATTCTTACATTTTCTTTCACCTGTCTTGGTGTTGCTTTTAAACTCCATAGGCATATTTCCTAGTTAATGGCCCAAGTCACTGCTACAGATACTACCCATATCATTAGGAAAACTTAATTTACAGCATCCTTTCTCCTCTTCCATATTTGAGTGGTTTTACCTGAATCACACCTCCCTAGTTCATCTCTAAGATTGTGCTATTAGAGATTTAAAAGTTTTAAAATCAAGATACAGGATCTTGTGGTTTCTCCCTTAACAGGTTTATTTATCGGCTTTCGAAAGAAATTACATGTCTTTAACAGGATCTCCTTTTGACAAATCTATGCTGAATAAAATTATGCACACAAAATCAATCAGGTTTCGTTTTTTTTTTCCTCCTCTCCCAGGTTCCACCCCCACCCCAAAGTGAAATTAAAGATATATAACACTCCAAATACTCTCCTCCTCCCAGGTTTTAAACATATACATTGCATCTGTTCCCTCCCACACCCACATACGCCTTAGCATTTTGGAATCTCACCAGTCTTCCACAAGTTTTCAAAGACAACCGATAATGATTCCAAGATTGCTTCAGACAGCTTTTAAGTACCAAGAGTAAGGTTAGTCAGAACTAGATTAAAACATCTGTGTAGTCCACTCTAATTTGAATTCTTACTGTGTTTCTCACTGTTAGCCGTGTAGACCATCAGATGCAATTGACCCTTTAACTGAAGACAAATGTAAAACGGTATCAGACTCTTCAGGTCTGTTCAGTGTTCCAAAGAAAAGTGTCTTTATTTTACTGTTCTCCTGCTTTTCTTCACAAATGCCTAGATCATTTTATTAGCACAAACTACTACTGGTTCCAATTCTCATTTTTAGATACTGTAATTTATGGGGAGCTGATGTCTTATAAACACATGCCTCTCTCCTGTCTAAAAAGACAGAAATAACTTTTCAATTGTACTAAAAAGAAACGCATTTGCCTGTCATGCATCTCTAGGCTCACTAATGTGCTTCCTAAGGTGCTTTTAAAAAATTTTAAGAACTCTGCCATTCTAGCTGACCCTTGGACTAGCAGTGCATTTTCACTGAGGTGGTAAAAACAGTGAAATAATTAGCTATGAAATAATGTTAATTTTATTTAGTTTTAGATCAAAGTTTCCTATGGAGTTACTGAGTCTACATGAGGCAGGAAATAATGAGAATGACTAGTCTGCATTCACATTCCATTAGAGAAATCAGTAAGTTTAGAAAACTCCTACTGCACAGGAAAAAAAATATCTCTACTGAAAACACTTACTTGCTGAGGCATCCCAAAACTTGATTGACCCATCAGCATGCCTATGAAATATTAAAAAATTAATAAGATGGTAAAATGGTTAGTTGGACTGTTAGACCTCTTTGCTACCGATTAGACAGTACATGGCTAACATTCTATTTTTATTAGTATTCTTAGTGACACTTTATTTCCACAATTTATTGGAAGCCAATATTTTACAAACACAGGCCCCAATTCCTTTGGACAGAAGGGATTAAAAAAACATTTGGAGGCTAACTCCCTGAAATCCCACTGTACTAATACTAATTTACCATTTTAAGTACTGATTTCAGTTACCTGCATCTCCCATTAGCAGTTTGGTATACCTTAACCATGCACTGTTTCTTAAAAGATGCCCTTTATTTGGAGTGACACTTGTAAAGGAGATGCCTAAATATACTGTATTTCAGTGTAAATGAGTCACCTAACTTGTTTGTTTATCCCTGAAATTGAGAATCTGATGACTAGATTTTTTTCAGGACTGTCTCTCAAAGTCTCTGCAGTGTGTAGCATAAAGTGACAGTAATACTCATCAGTGCTAATGGGCTGTTCTAAAAAAACTTTAGTAGCGCTCTCACTTTCAGTGATGCACTGCACAGTTATAAATTAAATTTTGTTTATGCTCCTTAGAGTAGTATTAGAAGGATCAGTCTCAAAAGAGAGCAAAACAAACAGATTTAAGTATTTGGTTGTCCTTTTTGAAATAAAAAACTTGGCTTCCCTTTGAGAACTGAACTCAACAACTCTTTAATGGACTTCCTATGCTGTAAACCACTACAACTGTTTTCCACAAGTTAAAGAATAAAAGGTAAATTTCATCCAGGATATATTGGTAGCAAGCAGACATAATCACAATACCACATCATAATAATAATCCCTGTAAAAACTCTTGCTATCATTTTGTTCCTACCTTCTCTCCCATGTTTTGCTTTACTTTCTTGTTAATACCTCAAGAAGATTATGCAAGTGACTTGTCTGGTGAACATAATTTCTTAAGTCATTCACACCACTTTTAGAACATTGTTTTCTATAAAAGGAACAAAATATTCTCACTTCTACTTAATCAGCTAAAAAGTTATTACTACACTATAGTGTTACTTACCCTGTAATAATTATCTCTGGATAGCTCTGAGTGATCAAACCCCAATTGCCTCCACTGATAGGCCATTCCTGGAAGATTAACAAATACACTGAGGAAGAAAGTATCATACAGCGCAAAGTTAAGCCATTGAAACTACAGCAGATACTGCAGATTTCAGTATTTCACATGACTTCAAAAAGTAATTAGACATATCCACTGCAGAGGAAACAACAACAAAAAATCAACAATGGCTATAAGCACCACCCCTGCTCCAGGAAGTCCCTTAGCTTCCAGCCATACATCAATTGGTGGGAGCACATCAGGAAAGCATGACTATAGGCTTGAGATATGCCATATCCTCCCTACAGATCTGTGATGACCCACTGTCAAAGACACGGTAATGAGTCAGATGGAGCTTTGGTCTTAGTATGGCCACTCTTACGTTGTTTAGACCTGCTGATTTTCAGTATGTTCAGATACATACATATGTACTAGATATTGTACCTTCTTACTGTAACCTTGACGTTTCTGTCGAGCGCCAACTGAATACAGTGCAGGTATCAGGTCCACAGGACAATCAGCAAAATACTCACAACAGGTAACTGGAGATTCATGTATAGTCAAAGGATAGGGATTCTCAAATATAGGGTACCTTTAATGGATGAAAAGGGAAGACTGTCAGTCTAAAAAACTTTTTTCTTGAATGCAGAACACAGGTAAAACACTAAAGACTACGTCTGCATTCCTTTCGTATAGAGAAAATAAATGCATATCAAATTAGATTATGAATAAATATACTATGCAACTTCACTGCTCATCCAGTACACTATCAAGATACTGTAGTACTCAACAGAACCAGAAGAACAGTACAGAAGTACAGAACAGTACAGAAGTTTGTACTGTTTATAGAGTATTTCCAGAACACTGGTATTCCCTATAGTTTTGTATTTTTAAAAGCTTATTATTTTAATGGCCTGTGGAAAAAGTGAAATTATCGAGTCCTAATTATAGTAATGTGGAGCTACGAATGTATTTCTAACTCTTCAGTTTATTCATCCAGGGAGAAAGACAGGAAGACTCTACTTCTCACTTTGTATTATAATACTGTTCTTAGGAAGTTGTCTAGCACTTTTCATAACCTACTTGCAACTCCAAGATCACCTTCTGAAAGAATTTTTAATCAGCACCTAACAGAGTATACAGACAGTTCCACGGACAAAGTAACGAGAGACTCAGAATGTGTTAGGCAAGTATTAGCTGTGCAAACTGTAAAAGGATACTATTTTTAAGCAACTTCCTACCACAGTAGTAAACCAGGGATTAGAGGTTACCATTCTTACTTTAAGCAACACAGATAGCAATTCATTTGGCAACAAAATCAGCAAATATTTATGTGATGACAACACCACTCAGTGTCAGACAAAATTACCTGGCTTATCTGAACAGTTGTTCCCCTTACTCCCTTCCCAAAAATTCTGAGCTCCCCTCATAGCACTAAGGAATCAACTTCAAAATAAACTGTGATAGTTAAAAAGCAGCAGTGATTTATGAGTAACTTCTGTTGGTCAATCAAGCCTGGAAAACATCACATAATATTGTGCTCATCTAGTGTATATTAACTTGAGAAAAGTTGATCTATAAAGATTCTCAGTTCTGCTGAAGAAAGCTTACATTTAATATTCAAAATTTTGTGTTCTGGACAGGGAGGTATTATGGTAGATTAAAAAGCTATAGAGCAGAACAACAGGCTGATCACTGTAGCCAACCATTAAGACTACACAAGATTCTTACCCATTTTGTGCAAGGTCAATCAGCACTAAGTCCTTTTCTAGGAGAACAACTACAGCATACGGTTCCTGAAAGTCTGAAAAGAAGAAAGAAAAAGTTACTTACTGGCAAATGTAGTTCTTGCATGCACAGCCTCAAGAACGTGATCAGTCCTTGCACTCTATCAGTCAAGAATAGAAAAGCCACTTAGATGACTATATTTTCTGAAGATATTTTATACACTCACCCTCTCTGAATACTCCAAGTTAAGTCTGTAAGAGCCACGCTCTCCCTTTAATTCAACATTCTCAATTCTCTTCCAATCTGCTAGAACCATTTAAACAGTTCAAAAACCAAGAAAAGGAACGTGCACAGAAACTTGTATAAGCAGTGTCTTTGAGGAAGAGCCAGTTACTGAACAATAACATCGTCCCACCCCAAACTGCTTTTCTTCACGTTCAGTGGGGTTTAAATTCTAATTGCTTACAAAATGGACTGAAAGACAGCCAACTTGATACTAAAATAAGAAAATTGAAAGTTTTCAAAATTTATCTTGCCCTCTTTCAGGCAGACCTCAAATTCTGAGCTAAGCAGTTTTATATACTCTGATGGAAGCTGACAGCTAAAAACACTGGAGTCATCAGCAATATAATACTATTGATCTGAGACAACTACCTGAACTGTGATAAAAATCCCCTTCTGCAAAAGAGAGATTACATGTTAGTGATGAACTTCATGTGAGTGTTGGAATGAATAAAATCGCTAAAAGTTAGAGTACTACAGAAATGCTAATCAAGATTTAGCATTGACTGAAAAGATCTTATGTCCTCAAATAAATATTAATGAATACATCTGCTGCAGTAATTACAGCTTAAAAATGTAATGCTACTTCTTGTCTGCACATGCTTTTGAGATTAAAAAAAAGGAAAAAACCATGCAACCAGTAATTGGCATTCTTCTAGAAACAAAATAGGTTTTATAATAAACTATTCTATTATGATGCTTTGGGAAGTAAAACATACTTCAGACAACAGGGATAACAGGTGTTATGGCTACAGTCTGATCAAACAGAAAGGCAATAGTAAAGAATATTCTGATGGGACAGAACTCTAGAGAGAAGAGGTCGAAGTATTGAGAAAAATCTTTAGAGCCTACCATTAGGATATGGTGTTTCACAGAGGGTTAGAAAATCAACAATAGAATAATCCATTTCTAGCACAGCAGTACTTTTCCCATGCATAACTGTTAAACAGGGTCTTCTTCCTACAGTGTCATACGACAAGCCTCCTGAGAGAATTATGAAAGGCTCCCTGGAATAAAGCAGAGGCATTTAGTATTAAGCCAAAATAATACATTAAAAGAGACTGGACAGTTGTTGTAACCTTATAATAAAGTTCAGTGAGATATCGTTAAGCAGAGATACATTAAGAATAACACAAACCAGCTCTCCATGCAATGTGTAGCTTGGGTACGCGTTTCAAAACTTAAAACCCAAGAGTTAGGAGACCATAACTCAAGTCAGACATCTCTTCCAAACTTTTTGTTCTATATTGCTTATTTAACTGAACAGTTAGAGCAGACTGCTATAGAAGCAAGTTTCTTACATTCTTTCAGTAGCTAGAAAAAAATTTGGTCCTGTCCATGAATTATTCTCCTCTGTGCTACAGAAATTAAACCATGAACAACAAGTGACAGTGCTTTTAGCTAAAAGTCAAAATTGCACCATGTTCATACCTAATCAATTTCAATTGGTAAACAGAAAAACTATCGAAATTCAGCATTGAAAGGTAGTTCTGCCTTGCCTTAAAATTCTTGTAAGAAGATTACAATTGAAACTGAAAATTGAAGTGTGAACTGAAGTACATGTAGCAATAAATGAATGGAGATTTTCAGTGCAGTGCCACACCACCACAGTGCAAACTAGGATTTTTGTGTTTTGTTTTGTTTCTTATTAAACTTCTTGGAAGAGTATCACAACAGTTATAGATTTAGAAGTACACTGAAGATAGAGAAAATATTACAGAGAAAATATTAAATTGAAATGTATCAAAACAGTCAGTTTAGATGAACTGGAAAATGAGAGGTGTAACAGAAAAAAGGCCACACTAGAAAAAGTAGTCTCCCCAAAGAGCTATGTATTCTTAGAAATTATACTAGAATAAGCTCCTCTAAATTGCGTGAGAAGTCAACTAGTTTTTACATTGTGATATTATAATTGCATAGAACAAGCTTTGAACTAATCTCTTCCTTCAGAACGACTATTCATAACAGAAGGATTTTGACTGCAGAAATTGTAACTTGCTGAAGCTGAGACTACTTCTGGTTATCTGTACCTTTCTTTAGATCAGCTTTTGACATTTCAGTTAGGAAAGGAATACACAGACAGATGTAGACTGCTGCAAGTAAAATATGGCTTTCCAACTGATCGTAGACATTCACAGATCTGGGAATTAGCC
>NW_009600995.1:0-379 GCF_000690535.1 Cariama cristata
AGTGTTGCAGAAGATTTGCAGAGGCTGCTTTTTCCTGATTCGTGCCTTTGCATCCTGCAATAGTCCCCGGTGCCAGAGGATCCCTGCAGACGAGGTGTCCAGGGGAAACCCTTGATCGCACCCTGCAGGGATTTGTTCACGTGGCTTGCTGGAGCATGAGTCCCCCAAGACCTTTCCCACACACAACACTAAGCAATGCTATCATCTCTCTTCTTTTCCCTTCAACAGGAAATAGCAATACAATAACTGGTACCTCACCTGTGACGACAACCCCAGCTAGTGGTAAGGAGCAAAAAGCCCTCAGTCAGCCTCTTCTGAGGACAGACTGGAGTAACTCAGTCCCAGAGAACTCTACATTCCCCACAGGCAGGGGTGGGGT
>NW_009600995.1:394-931 GCF_000690535.1 Cariama cristata
CCCAGGGGCGAAAAAATTGCCCAGATCAAGGCTGTGAATCCTCTCCACTCTTCCCACTTTCTCTGCTGGCCGTTGCTGCAAGGAGAAAGTGTTTGGGAAGATTTGCTCAGGCTGCTCTTTCCTGATTCATGCATTTGTGTCCCTCGCAACTCCTGGGTGCAGGAGGATCCCTGCAGATGAGGTGTCCAGGACAAGCCTCTGTCTGGGCACCGCAGGGATTTGTTCATGCAGCTCATCGGAGCATGAGTCCCTGAAGACTCTTCCCACACACACCAGTAAGCAATGCTATCATCTCTCTTCTTTTCCCTTCAACAGGAAATAATGATACAGTAAATGGTACCTCACTTGTGACGACGACAGACCCAACTACAGGTAAGGAGCAAAAAAGCCTCAGCCTCTTCTGAGGACAGACTGGAGTAACTCAATCCCAGAGAGCTCTACAGTCCCCACAGGCAGGGATGAGTTCCCCTGCCTCGATTTCACCAAGTGCCTCTCCCAGGGGCGACAAAATTGCCCAGATAAAGGCTGTGAATCCTC
>NW_009600995.1:959-30492 GCF_000690535.1 Cariama cristata
CTGGCCTTTGTTGCAAGGAGAAAGTGTTACGGAAGATTTGCAGAGGTTGCTCTTTCCCGATTCATGCATTAGCATCCCCCACCAGTCCCAGGTGTAGGAGAATCCCTGCAGACGAGGTGTCCAGGGCAAGCCCTTGATCGCACCCTGCAGGGATTTGATAATGAGGCTCGCTGGAGCACAAGTTCCCCAAGACGTTTCCCACACACAACACTAAGCAAAACCATCATCTCTCTTATTTTCTCTTCAACAGGAAATAATGATACAATAACTGGCACCTCACCTATGGTGACAAGCCCAACTACAGGTAAGGAGCAAAACCCCTCAGTTACACCCTTCTGAGGACACGTTGCAGTGACTCAGTCTTGTGAGCTCTGCAGCTCCCACCGACACGGACGAGTTCCCTGCCTGGGTTTCCCAGAACTCCTCTGCTGCTGGAGTCACAGAGTCCAGATCAAGTCTGCATCTCTTCTCTTGCCTTCCTTCTCTGACCCTCCTGGTCTTTGCTGCAAGGGGAAAGTCTTGGTGATGATTTTGGCAACTCCATCCCGTCCTACTCGGTGCTTTTGCCTCTTTGACCAGGCCCCAAGACCCACATCTGTTTCACATATCCTTGCCATGCAGAACAGCTGCTGTTTCATAGTTTTACCAAAACAAGTGTTGCTGAGCAGGCCATCACGTGTAGCACATTCTGAGGCTGAAGGGTGCCCTCAAGATGCTCTGGCAGCCAGTGCTGGCCATGGGGTGCTGCCTTGGGCAGGCAGAGGAGCTTCCTACAGGGACACATGCATGTACCCGTGGCTGAGCTGGCAGTGTCCAGCTGGGGCCAATACACGGCGGGTGTGGGGCATGTGCTTAAGCCCTTGGGATCTTACAGGGAAGGGGCCATGGACATGTCAGCCTACACAGGCATCATGGCCAGGGAGAGCTCAAAGGCAGGGCAAGGCTGCCGAGGGCTTTGGCCGCTCAACCCCATGCAGGTCCCCCACTTACCTGCTCAGAGGTTGTCCTACACACGCAGAGTTCCCCAAGACTGTTCCCACACACAACACTAAGCAGTCCTGCCACATCTCTTTTTCCCTTCAGTAGGAAACAACTCTGAACCAACTAATGCCACACCTGCGACAACAACCCCAAGTACAGGTAAGGAGCAAAAGCCTTCAGTCAGCCCCTTCTGAGGACAGATTGGAGTCATTCAGTCCCAGAGAGCTCTACAGTACCCACAGGCAGGGATGCGTTCCCCTGCCTGAGTTTCACCAAGTTCCCGTGCAGGGGAGACACAGTTGCCCAGATCAAGGCTGTGAATCCTCTCCACTCTTCCCTCTTTCTCTGCTGGCCTTTGCTGCAAGGAGAAAGCGTTGGGGAAGATTGAAGCGGCTGCTCTTTTCTTGCTTGGTGCCTCTGCCTCCCGCACCAGTCCCAGGTGCAAGAGGATCCGTGCAGATAAGGTGCCCAGGGCAAGACCATGACCAGGCCCTGCAGGGATTTGTTTCTGTGGCTGCTTGGAGCACGATCAGGGAAGGAACCGGGGCACACACCAGCATATGGCTGAGTGCTAGGGGCAGTTGCTGCGGGCCCATGGAGCGGTTTCTGCCTGGAATTATCCATGCCCC
Organism: Cariama cristata; assembly: GCF_000690535.1. Taxonomy (NCBI): domain Eukaryota; kingdom Metazoa; phylum Chordata; class Aves; order Cariamiformes; family Cariamidae; genus Cariama; species Cariama cristata. The sequence goes on from NW_009600995.1 coordinate 2,570, forward strand.
ACCAAGCCACCATCCCAGTGGGACATTCCAGGGCAAAGAGCCCCCAGTCAATGCTGTGTCTCCCCTCCACTCTTCCCTGCTGACATTTGCTGCAAGGGGAAAGCATTGGGGTTGATTTCACAAGCGTTGTTGCTTTCTGCTTGGGATACCTTCCTCCAGAAAAAGAATTTGGCTTCAATAGGAGCTCTGGAAATACAATATCTGGAGATGAACCCTCTAGCCAATGAATCTTCATTAAATATTTTCCTTTCCACTTTTTGGGGGATGAAAAAGAGTTACTCTATTTTTCCCCATTGCATAAAAAAATCTCTGCCTCATCTATGAGAACATACCTATGGAGTTAAGTGCAAGAAACCAGGCAGGGTGAAAAGCAGTATTTGGTGACTTGGAAAAGAACTGTAATTAGCGTCCTATATATTATGCATATTGAAATATAACTTTTAATTACTTATAAACTAATAAATTATGTATAGATATGAAATACATAATCTAAAATCCTTACAGAATATAGAATTACTTAGAGAAAGTATAACTGTGACCATTTTTGGCAAAAAACATACCCTATAAAAAAATTAAATTTAAAATATATTTGAGGTTATTCTAATGCCCTCCGGCTCCCTAAATTTCTTTCTTCTGGTAGATTTTCTATCACATCTTTCCAAGAGTTTTCTCTTTCTTATTGCTGTGCATGTTTCCAGGCTAGCCTCTCACAAGGTGGCTTTCAAGGAAAGATTAGCTGGAAGTTTTCTTGTAGTGCTACTAGTCTTCCAAGTGTTTAAACATGTTGGAGGTGAAGAGGACCTGGGTTGGCTAAGGACAGGGGCATAAGACACAGGATGCTCTGGATACACTGCAGATGCTGTGAGGGTGGAAACAAGAACCTTGCCCTGGTCTTGGGGTAGCAAAGACTAGCTTGGCATTGGGGGAGAGGCATGTGGAGCCTGCAGAGCTTTCAAACAGAGAAAATTTGCAGGGAGAGGGAAAATCAAGTGGAGAGGGAGGTTGCCAGAGAGGAGGTATCACAGGCAGGCATGCAGGGTAAATCACACTGAGCAACAAGTTGCAGGAAATAAGGGCAAGGCACTGGCTAGAGTACAGGACAAGGTAGAAGCAGGTTTGGGAAAGGTTTTGAGGCATCATACCATGCTGCCTTCGATGGAAGTGTAACCAAAGCGCTAACAAGGCTGACATATTATTTTCGCTTTTCCAGGAACGAACACAGTATCATCTTCAGTAACAACTACAGCGGGTAAGTAGAAGGCAGCAGTCAGCACAATTCCGCGAAATTTTCCTGCTGTAGGAGTACGGTATAGTGGCCAGTTAATATAGTTAGTCATATTATGGTATGTATATTATGATGATTAACTTGGGAGCCTTCATTTTATTGATGTGTCTGCAGTAAAAGATTCTACCATGACAGTGTATTATAGTAAGGCAAGTACATACCAGTGCAGTATTGAAGATGCACAGACGATTGTAGTCGGCCTTTTTCTAACTTAGTCACTGATTTTTGGCAATCCTTGATATATTTTTGTTTGTTTGTTTTGGTTTTAGTTGTATTAAGTGGAGTTAAATTGTCAATGCTCAGTATGACAGATAACAAATCTCAGCCTTACTCTCTGGCCTCACTTGTGATACCCCGCTGGATTGTGTGGGAAAACAGTTACTATACAGATGTTAAGCAAGCAAGACATAGCCAAGCAGTCTTTAATTGCACCTCTATAAAATACACCTGGTAGTTTCCTTTAATATAAGTATATGTGAACTATTTAATATAAGAACTACTGTATATACAAACTGGCTATTGCAATTTCGTAGAAATCCTGACGTCTATATTTCATCTTTGTATTAGGGGACTTCTGCAACCCAGACCCTTGTGGAAAAAAATTGGCTGAATGTGTTGCTTTAAATACTACTTTTACCTGCCAGTGCCAATATGGATTCTACTTTAGCAATGACGATTGTTACAGAGGTGAGTTGCAGAAGGGCAATTTATATTTTTAATTACTTCACAGATAACTGTTTAGGTGATTTTTTCTTCCCATATCCCTTGTTCTCATGTTATAACTGAAAACATAATCAGTCTGGGAAAGTGGCTGCTGAATAATGCCTTGCTTTGCAGACAGCCACTGCTACAATGACCTAGATTGCTATCTCACAAAACAGTAACAGCCAAAGAGGTTAATATGCTAGGAAAAGAAGGTGAGTTCTCTGTCAGGGGTGCTGGAGATTAAATTGAGTGAAAAGCAGGAAAAAATGCAAGTGTAAACCTGACATTAATATTAATGACCAGGATTTAAAAAGGCCCAAACCTATGAAGACCTCTGAACAGCCGGCTTGATTTTCCCTGTTACTAAACACGCATCACAGTCCTGTTGAAATGCATTTCTGAGATGCTACTGAAGGCCAAGCGTGTGAGCAAATGGAGCTTCTTATTTAAATGCCAGCAAGCAGGATTCTCAAATTTACTTGTGAACCTAAAGAAGCAGGTAGACACTGAATTGCTTTCTCAGATATGGTGAACCATGTTAGCTGCTTACTGGCTGCAAATTTGGAATCCTTAATATAGGTATTTTCTCACTAAATGCTGTTAACATCTCAGATGGAGTCTTTTGTTAGCTTCAGGCCATGCTTACAGTTTAACATTATTCAGTTTCAAAGTCTGGCCAGTTTGGTTGAGCCCAGGATCCTGCCTGCTTCCCAAGTAGCCAGAGTACAGCCCTCATTGTGCCTGATTTGAGTGGGCAAAATCTTGTCCCCTACCGATTCCTCCAGTATATGAAAAATAGCACTGATTATTTTTGCATTGTATTTCCCTATCTCTGAAGGCTGCAGAACTCTAAGGTGAAACCTTGAATGCTTTCTTGAATGTTTTCTTGAATGCTTTCTTGACTTGAATGCTTCTTGAATGCTTTCTAATTAATTAATATTCTCTGTTCTCATTCCAGGGCAAATATACCCAGGGGTCGTTACACTGAAAGGATTTTACTTTAATAGTGTTCCAGCTGTAACTTCCATGGAGTATCAAGATCTGTTCCAAAAACTAAACCAATTTGTGAGTGATGATGTTTGGGTTTTTTTTTTCTGTATATTTAATGCTATACTGAATGTGATGAAGACAGAGGGGATACGCGCTGCCTTTAATGTGCAGCCTAGAATAGTTTCACTTGAGAAATCTACTTCTTTCAATGAATGCTTCACACTAGTTTAGACTTGTTCATAATACACTTGAATTTTGCTCTCAGATGGGTACATGCATGGCTCCAGCTGAAGTGAAGGAATGTACCTGAAATAACTAATACCTGCATTTTTAGTGCCACTCTATTCTGGGAAGTTCTCACATAAGTTGCTCTGTACCTTTCACCATTCCCTCTCCAGAAACCGCAGGGCTGAGTGAAGTTTGCCAATCCATTTAGTTTCTGATCTCCACTGTTCACTGAGTGAGGGCTCAGTAGTACTCAGTGGTATAAGAAAAAATGAACAATTTTTTTTTTTAAAGAAAGCTATCATGTACACACGGCACAAACTGTTCAGAATGGCTGTCCAGCTGTCTCTAAATACCTAAATAATAAGCCTTTTCCATAAGCATACCAGTATTAGTATTTTAATGCGATTAGTGAACTGGATATTACACATTGTGAGCATTCTGCCATTATAGATAAAATCTGGTAATGGGTTTCCTGAAGAAATAATATGAACAGTTTAATTTATACTGCCGTTTTGAAACAAGTGGATTTGCTTATGTTGCTTTCTGGAAGTAAGGAAGAAGAGAGATGCAGCTCTACCAGACAGCTGATTAAAAAAAAATAATTTACCAAATGTTATCAGAACTCCTCAAAAATGGTTATCAAATTCTTCATGTTATTATATTGCTTCCTATGAATGTTTTATCAGAAAGTAACCAAAAATTGTCCCTCCAGAATGTTGAAAAATACTTTCCTCAATTTTTTTGTCCAACATTTTTTCATGACATGGCTGCAGAAGCCATGATATGCAGCACTAGAATAGATATGTAATAGTATGCAAAAGTGAAAATAGCATAGAAAATAATTTTTATTTTATTACAAAGAAGGGAAGTTTATCTTTCATTTCAGCTGACTTTTAGACGTCTTATCCTTTTCTCATGGTGCCTCCTGCTTGTGTGGCAGCTGGAGGCAGCTGCCTCCACCAGTTGTTTCCTGCTTCACATGGGATGAGGGAGAGCAGTGACTTTTCTACTGACGCCATCCATCCCCCAGTGCTTTATCAGTGCTCTGCTTCTCCCCACAAGATCAGCTGTTGAGGATCCCACTTCACTGCATCTTAGGGATACATGCCATCTGCAAGGATGCCTACTTCTCCCTTTTCCCTCTACTTGTACGTAGGTTGGTACTGTGGAGACACCTTTCTAAGCCATGAATCTGCAAGGGAATATCTGTAGCTATCCAGCCAGTCAACCCTAATGCAGTGCTTGGCATTCATTCAACTCGTGTGTCTCCATCCCTCCACTGCTCTCCCACATTCCCTGTTCTACAGCACCACCCCACTGCTCCTCTTCTGCAATACTCTGTACAGTGGATGTGACAGATCAGCTTGCTTTATTTATGCCTATAGTAGCATGTTCTGGGTTAAAACATTACAGCTGAATCCTCAGTGGTTCATGTGATTTTGGTCTATGTTTCTGCTTGCCTTTAATTCCAATTCATTTATCTTTTATAGTTTGAGGATGCCTTCAGAGACTTAGAAGGCTTTAAACAGACTGTCATCGTGGCAATTGAGTAAGTTTGCCAGTGTGGTTTTTGCACGGTACACGCTTCCCACACATCCCATTTTAATCTGTTTCCCATGGAGTATTCAGTCCAAGAAAGGATATGGAATGGGTTCAGATCAGTATGCCTCCTGTTAAAGGAGGACTTTCTTTTTGTATTTTTAAAGTTTCTGGGATGCTGGCCCCATTTTTACCCCATGGATTTCCAATATGTCTGTGAAGTGAGCTGGCTGAGACACCTCCACAGAGGATGTCCCACTTTTAACACCATGTAGGATATAGCACTGTGCTACAGCTAGCAATCCCTGTGATACCTGACATGTCTCTGAAATTGTAACAGTTAACTCTGAGGTTCCTATGAACAAGTCCAACTTGGAGTCCCAGTTTAATTTAAGAAACACCCTCATTACAGAAGACCACTGCATCTCATTGTGCATTCGCTGGTCTCTCCTAATGACAGGCTGAGCAAAGATGTTATTGAATGGGCTGTGGCCATAGGTCCTTTGCTGATCTAGGTGGACACTGCAAGATGTCCCTCTCTTCCCATCCCCACTGTTACAGCTTACTGTTCCCAGAGCTTTGCCAGCTTCTCTGTGAGGGCTTCCTAACCCACATCAAACAAAACCTGGCATGCTAGCACACACAGTGGTGTAAACCCTTTCAGCGAACCTCATGGATCAAGCAGTTAAGCAAACTGTTCTAGCAGAGTTGTGAAGGCAGTAACTTCCAGCAGAGTGGTTGTGACAAACACATGGGGCACAGTAACATCTTAAGGTACCACAGCAATCTACCATTTAAAGGTATTTGTGTGCATATCCCAGCAGCACGAAGTTCAGCTGAAGAACAGGGCAGTCACTGATGCTCTTCACCTCACCCCAGGGAGATTGCAGTCCAGCTAAATCCAACCCAGCTAGCATGGGGTTAGGATAGATACCTCTACATTGCAAACAGACTGTTCTGAATTCATTGTGGTCATACTCTGAATTATCCTCACCATGCTTCAGGATGGGTTCTCCACGTCATGCCTGGATGACACTACAGACTGATGCGAGCATGTAAAAGTTAGGGTTTAACAGATGAAGTCCTCCACACTGCAGCCAGCCTGAGGTTAGCCCAGTAAAAAAATACCAGTTGCGTGCCAACAGCACACAAAGGAGTGATGTTGTTAGCATTAAATCCAACAGCCTTTGCTTACCAACTACATATTTACATCTGGACCTACTGGAAAGATGGCCATTAATGTATTCCTAAGCAAGACTTGAACCCATTTTCAGGTGTCTTAGCAACTACCTACATTGTGAGATGAAAGAACCTGGGGAGAGAGGGAAGTTTGACAGAAATCTTCACTTGTCTTTGCATCTAGATTGCTATCCATATGGATAATATGAGACTTTAAAATGATGCTATCTGTACTTTTCAGACTTCTACAAGAAGACAGATCTTCTTCTTCAGTGAGGGTAACAGTGACAAACTTGTTTACGGAGAACTCAACTGTAGACAATGAGACAGTTATTGCTGCAATAGATAATGCAACAAACAGTTCGTCCTATGTCTTTGAGTACAGAGGTATGTAATTTCTTACTGTGGAAGTAAATAATCAGTAGAAACAGGGGTTCCTATCTTCAAGGTTGGTTAGAACATTTCCATGTGCAGCAAAGTCCATCAGAGCATAAGTCTTCTTGATTTTGAGGATCTGAATGTTCAGTCTCAGGTAATTTTGAAGACTTAACCATTCAGTGCTGGGCTTTTTTTGTCCTATTAAGACTTTCTACTTCCTGTGTAAAGAAGAGAAGGAAAATACTTATGCTCAAGTAAGCAATGGCATGTTGATTTTAACCGACTGAGTGTTAAGTGGCTGGAAAAATTAGGACAAAATATATACAGACATATGCTGTGCTCCTGAGAATAAACCAGTATTTTACTGACAAAATAGGATGAAATTCTCTTTAGATGACTTCTTCCATAATTAAACATGGTAATTGAAATGAGGCCTCACTGATTAGCTACTGAGCCGAGTGATTCATTCATCTAAACCAGTAAAGTGTTGCGATACTGAAAGTATAATACTTGAAGAATTAATTCCTAAATAAAATATGGATTTTTTTTTTTTCAATATGCTCCTATTTTGAAAACAGTTTTTGCAAAAGGCGAAGCTAATAATTAAAGGAGCCCATTTCATGGCTCATAGCCTGAGTTTGGTCTCTGAAGGTGACTGTACCCATCTCAATCATGACATTTCCTGTATGCTGGTCCTAAACATGAGGGGGGAATAGAAAAAACCTGAGAGCTCACAAAGCACCAGTGCAATCACATCCTTCCACTGCATGCCACCCACTGAGGTTTGTAAACCATTCCCACCACTGGGATATGGATCTAAAGAGCAACATGCTGGGCAAACAGCATACAAATATTGCTCATGAAATGAGCTGCATGCCCACAAAAAATTATATCTGTGTAGAACTCTATGGAATTTAGGCCTCACAGTTCAGTTGTAGAAAAAACTAAGAGAATAGTGCTGGATTTTTTCTGTAATTTTTTTAAGGTGAGTCAGAATGTCAGTATTTAGAATAAGAGCTTATGGGTAGAATTTCCCTCTTTGTGGGCTGGGGGGCAGGAAGGTTTGGAGGCAGTTGTAGGAGGTTGAGAAACAGAGGGTCAGAAGATGTGATGGAAATGAGACCTTAACTGGTAAAGAGCAAGGGAAAAGAAAGGGCTGGTCCAAACGTCTGCAGTATTGATGACCCAAGAAAAGGACTTACAAGGTTTTTTTCAAAATTGCTAAATAATTAGTTTATGATTTACTGAGCAAGTGCACTGCTTTCTGTGAAATGATAGGTTTTCTTCCTACTGTTTCTTTTTTAAAGCTACAACCTATTGTGCTGCTTTTAATTGTGATGCTCAAACCACAGACTGCCAAGAAAGTATGTTTCCAAAATGCATATGCAAAAGTGATTTCTCAAAGACAGAATGGGATGATCGTTCTTGTTCAGGTAAGACCCTTACTACTTTATCTATCCCTGAAAGGCTGACCTGGTTATTCCCTGTCTCAGTCCCTTTTTGAAAAGGTCGCTCTGCAAATGTGCTGACCTCTAAAAAATCAAGGAATGTGTGTCTTATTAAGAAAGCCACAGAAACACATTCTCACAGTTCACTTTAAACACATCCATAATTCTATTCCAGTAGAATAAACTACTAAAGCCTGAGAAAATTATCACTGGAACCAGTGAGTATGAAACTCTTTAAATGCATTGTTAAACTCTTGGTAAGAACTGAAACCTAAACAGGTAAAGGATGGAATAAATTGAATCCTATATTCACAGCCTTCTTTGCTAGGACATATTTTAGGAATAAATTCCACATGCTACCTGAAGGCAGCTATGGGAACGCTGACAGAACTGGAAGTCTCATGATGCACTACAATGATCTGTCAAAGCTCTGTCCCTTGTTGGTAGTTCTAGGATTGCATTAGCTGTGTTTAGACAGGTTTTTGTGGGAAGAATGATTTATGTGATTTTTAGGAACGGTTAGTTGTTGGGGTTTTATTTGCCTGTTGGTTTTGAATCTTTTAATTACTCTGTTTATATTTTTAGCTATCCTCCACAGCCTAAGATGTACCTTATTTTCTTCCTATGAAAACTAAAATTTTCATACTACAGAAAAAAAGCCTAAGATATGAGATTTTTAAGAAAAACAACAAACATTACAAACAGTCCAGATAAAATCATGAAAGCTGGCTACAGTAAAGGCCAGTGAGATGTGATCCTGTTTAGGCCTTTGTGGCCCCTAACCTGTCTAAATCTGATCCAGGTTTAGATCAGTTGCAATACAAATCATGTGCTATGAGGTCAAACTGCAGGTCATTGCTTGCCTATGTAAGATGCAGCCTAGCCAGATTTTCATTCTGCTGAAGCTGGATGGTTTTAAACAAAGACCGTTTACTTCTAATTTTGTGCTTTTGTATTTCAGTTTTTGTTCTACATAGGTATAGCCCCAAAAAAGCCATTCTGGTGCTTTGAAGCACAACAAAGTTGTGTGTGTTTACAGTGCGATAAAAAAGAAGGGGAGGATTTTCTCCAATGTTGATTTTTTTGGGGCTGTCTTCAGTTCACACTGTATTTTTTCCCTCTGAAAATACAGATTGCAGTAAAGACTGTTCTGCAGAAGAAAACGAGTACTGTGCAAAAGAAAATGGGGCTCCAATATGCAAATGCAAGCCTAACTTTGAAAAGAAGAATGAAAAATGTGTGCCGTGAGTGCTCAGATATTTCTTGCGTTCCTGTGTTCTAGGCAGAGATAACAGAGAAGAACACTTAACACAGGGTCACCCTCAATCTAGAAGAACAGGTTGAATCAGAGAGCATGTGCTCAGAGAGGTGCCTAAGGTGGTTGGCAGGTGGACAAATTCCCATGGTGTTACAAGTTATGGCATTTTAACTGCTTGGCTTTAGCTGTTGGTGTGCACTCATAACACCTCAGAGGAGATGCAAGGTCATCTGTGAGTCGGTGAGGAGGATAAACTACTTCACACTTATTTTGTGAGTTGCCCATACAAAAGTAAACTATTCCTTCAGAGTAATTGAGCCATGGGAACTGGTATGCTGAAGCGTTTAGTAAGCAACAGGCATTAGAGCAAGACTTGCCTCAAATCCTTGGAAAGATCCCACTGATATCAGTGACGACTCTGTTTCCTGATAACTTTCAGACCTATATTATTTTGTCTTAGTTTTCTCTCTGCGGGTATTTCTGTCAGCGCAGGATCAGAAGAGAGCAGCGTTGTTTGCTGGTGAAGCTCAGTAAGTGACTGGTTGTGCTCTGCTCCCGTGGATAAGCAGAGGGACCTTACTCCCCATATCCATTAACTCAGCTCTTTTTGTAGTTATTGGTGCTACACACAGAACACTTCTGACTGTAAAGCTGATATATTTTAAATATAAGAAACTAGTATGGGAAGAAGATAAAGAGCTGCCAGTCCTTATAGACCTTATATTGAGGCTTTTGATAAAGACAGTGAGTAGCAATTCCAAGTGGCTCAGAGGTGTAGGGCTTAGTTCTTTAGCAAAATTAGTCCCTTTTAACATTATTCAGGCTGAGAACCTGAAACTTTGAGTGCGCAGCTCACCAATCATTCTGAAAATCCCAAATTGTTTTACTCTAACAATAAGTGACTAAAGAATTCAACATTAAGATAGCATTAAACAGGAGACCTGTAATGAACAGACCTTGTGGAGAAATTGCTGATAAAAGCTGGAAATATACTATTGTTCCGTGATTATAGAATCATAGAATGGTTTGGGTTGGAAGGGACCTTCAAGATCATCTGCTTAATGACATCAACTTTCTTCTCTTTCTTTCTTCTTTTTTCTTTTTTCTCTCATGTAGCTGTCCAGTGGGCTACTCTGGGGAGAACTGCAACAATGGTAAGTACAAGAATTTCTTATTTTTAATTATAGCATGGAAAAATACCTGGTAATTTTTAATCTTTATGAGATAGCAAAAATAAAACGTAGTAGCCTTTAGGGGTGCCACCATCTTGTATTAATAGAAGGAAAATGTTAGAAAAACAATTAGTGAAATTCCACTATTGCCTGGAAGGAAAAATCCTTCTTGAAGCTCATGTTCAGACAGACAGTAGTATTTCCTCTAATGACCTCTGCATTAAGCCCAGTAGTTTTTAGTCAAACACAGGTTAATTGACAGAAAAGCATTTAGTCCTCGTCTAAAGACATGCAATGCTGAACTCAGCACCACTAATGGATTAGTTTCTCCTGTAATTAATCACTCCCTCTACTAAAATGTCCATGGATTACTCTCATTTGAAATGTTTCTGCGTTAATATCCAACCACTGGTTCTTGTTTGTGCTTTACCTTGCAAGCACTGCATAGTATCTAGTACTCTATACTGGTGAAGAGATTATGGCCCTGACTGTGTTATCCCATAATTGTAATCATCTGGACAGGCTAACCAGACAGGCCTTCCAAAACTTTTTTCCTTTTCTGAGTCAGTTTTGCAGCTCTTTACTGCACTTTTTCCACTTTCCAGCATCATATAGATTAGGAGAGGACATTCTTCATGTCTTCTAGTGTCTGCATGTGCCTAAACTCCGAACATCTAATAGAGTTACAGGCAGGTTGAAAACCAAACAGTTATGGTTCTTCACTTCTCAGCACTCCTTTGGCTCTATTTGAGCAAAAGTTATATCTTCATGTGGCCCTTTGGAGTCGCACACTGCTGCATTCTTAAACTTATACATGTTTAACATACCTGTGTCTGCAGCTATGAGATCTTCAAGGGTTTTCTTCTGGTTTTGCCTGAAGTTTTGGAGATTGGCTAATGGTAGTTGTAGTGCAGCACAGTGAATCTTGCCAGGTGTAAATGTTTGGCAGGAAGGATATTTTTAATCACATGGAACATATTCTTCTAGAGGAAGTTTTAGGAATTTTAAGGCCTTTTTTATAAAGCAAATGAAAATGCTAAATTGGCACAAAAATCAACACATTGTGAATTTGAACACCAATTTGCGACCTGCTAATGATAATCTCCATTAATAGCCTCATCTTCTCCATATGGCATTTGGTAGATACCGATATAAAAAATTTGATGAATAACCAAGGATACTTTACACATGTGTTTGGCATAACGTTCTTTCAAGAAATCATATTCTCTGTTGTCTCGATGTATGCTCCTATAATTAAATGTGCTAGATTGTTCTACTGATTATGGCACAGTTGGTGGCTTCATGTTGTGTATCGTCTCCAGTACAGGCATTCAGTGTATTAAATGGTAAACTCATAAATCCAGACTGGGATCTTCAAGTAGGTACCACCAGTAAGGTTGGGTAGCCCAAGAGACTGTCTTACTCTTCACACCCTTATCTTGAAATTATGTCCCGCAGGACAGAGTTGGTTTTTTTTTTTTTTTCCTTACCATGGCTATGCAGAGCTAAGACTAAGTTTTAGTAGCAATTCCATTCACAGTTGAAGGAAGATATGCAGAATCCTTGTCTTCCTCCCCTAGTCATGCTAGTTCTTTAAGCAAGATCAGTGAAAATGAATTTTCCTTGCCAAACATTTATTCAGATATGGGATATTTATGTGGTGTTCATAATGCCACATGATAGACACCTCAAATCACTGTGCCTTCTGTGCTTAGGGCATGGGAAGAGCCTATTTGACACCTGAATACATATTTTAGCAGCAGTACTAGCTTAAGCTACCCCTACACCCTCCCAGTTGTTCCTATCCCTCAGCTATAGCTATGTGTGAAGCCATTCAGTGCATGGGATTAGGAACTTGATCTAGGATCAACATAGCCATCCAGAAGTGATGGTCTTTAATGCAGATCAGTTCCTTAATTTACATCTTTATGTGTCCACAGACAGTTGTACTGAGACAGTACCAGGAGCCTGAGAATGAATAACATCTTCTTTCATATTTTCTTTTCTTTCTTTCTTTCTTTGTAAGAGAACAGGGACAGGACCAGGACTTAGTTTTCAATATTTACCATGAGTTTTCAATTGATGTTTCTTGTTTTGTTTTGTTTTCCAGACAGGGAACTCATCCTTATAATAGTGGGTACAGTGTTTGGAGCCATCATCCTGAGTTTAGTGATAGCAGTCTCTATTGTTTCAGTAAGGTAAGAGTATTTCTTACAGTTGAATAGAAGCTGCATTGCTGCATGTTTGTAGAAAACTAAGCAGAAATTTAGAGAGGGGCAGGGCTGCCAATGTGGTTGCACACCTAGCTGTGCAGACAAGTTCAATTAAGTCATGTAGCCATTAAAATTTGGTTTTGCTTATGTGCTCTTCCCAGTATTTATTCTCTTGCTATGAGTTCAACTATGAAAGCTTCAGTCAAGTCATTGACACCTGACCCATTAATCCTAATCCTGCCCTAGCCGGTACTGATATGGCATCTGGATGAGACTGAAGAGGGATGCTGACATCAGAAGACCTAAACTCAGACCCTCTGCAGTTTTCCCTGCTAGCACTTCAGTTCAAGGCCTGGCATACCCTTTTCAGCTCAATATAGGTGGCATTTCCAGCCAAGCATGTCTTTAAAGCTTGCTATTCCTGGTGTGCTGGCAAATTCCCAATTGCAGTTGCACCTCCTCACTTGTCTCCACACAATAAATACAGAAACTCTCAAGCAGCTCCTCTGTCTTTGCTCTCAGTGCTGCCCAGGTAAAGATGCCTACAAGACCTCCCAGAGCAGGCATAGCTTGCCAGTAGGTGCACAAGCTGGTGCCAAGTGTGTGCGCGACGTATGGACTTGTGATCACAGACAATTCAAATGCATCATTTGAGTGTCCAGCTTTGGCTGCAGGCACGAGGGCAATTTTCTTAACTGGGCCTAATGATGCCTCGTTTCTTCCTCTGAATAGTTAGTTAGAGCTAGTGGTGGTTCAGGAAACTCCTTTACTCTAGGAACTAGTTGAAAGAGGCCAAAATCTGCTTCTGACTCTCCTAGCAGCTTAGCCCCATCTGTGATAAAAGATGCCAAACTTTGTACTCTATCGTTGATAACAAGGGTTTTGCAATAGGTATGCTAGAAAAATCTGTTGCGTGTTTCAGAACAGGACTGAACATTCAAAATAAGCTGAGAGTGGACAGCTCAATAAGTTGAACTTACTCAATAAGTGAGGCACACTAAAAGGTCTTTTAAAATCTCCTTTGTTCTTTCATTTCCTCTGAAGAGCCAAACACAAACAAGATCCAGAGAAGAAGCACCTGATAAAGTCAGGCTATTCCAACCCAAATACCTCTGATGATAGACAGACGATGATATTCCCCAGAGTCCAGACCACTTCTGGCCATGCAAACCCAGGATATCAGCCAAACAATCCATACGAGATGCATTCTGCAAATAGAGGTCATTTTCCGGAGAGAGATTATGATGATTTGGTAAGTGTTTCACACAGGCCTACGGGAATTGTGTTCCTGAACTGTAGCGTTGTGGGCTACAGACATAGCTGGAACCTAAACTCCACTGTGTCTGTCCTCCCTTGATCTAGAAGGGCAAAGTGTTATAAAGGCATCCAAACAACTGTAGTTGCAGCTGCAAAAATTTTGCTTGACAGAGATCAGCACTCATGAAGACCTTTCTAAAGCCCCAGTAGTCATCCTTAAGTCACAGGAGGGATATGTGAAAAGCAAGGGTCAAAGCAACAGTTTGGCTGCCCAGTGTTCTGCTGTGTCATAGGACATTTGTCTACATTGACCAAACACATCCTCCAGCACAGGCACACACGCAAGCATCACAGGCTCTTACAACCTGTGCTTCTTTTAATCCACTTGTAGTGTCAATAGGTGCTGCAGTGGCACTTCCCAGTTGCAGCCTCATGCAAGATTCACGGTCAGCTTAAGCTGGCACAGCTGCCCAGAGGGTCGATGTCCTCCCACCCGCTCTGGCACTGCCTAGTTCGCAGCAAGAGTTGCTGCAGCATTGCAAAGGGGTCATGTGTAAAGTGCCATGAAAAAGCTAGCACAGCTTCTGCATTCATATAGCCCAGGAGAGCCTGTTCAGCAGAGACGTATCACTAGCTGGATGGTGTGTTGTGAAAAAACGGCCTGTTTTATCCTTGAACTCTGCAAGGGAGCTGCGGAGGGAGCGGAGGCTTGAGAAGTGCTACATTGTGATATGATTGATTGCTGGGTTCTGCAAGCATCAAGGAAATAGGAAGCACATTGTCCATTCAAATCTCATTTAAATGACCTCTGTGGTGCAAGAAACTACGCCTGTTTAGTGAAGAAAATCTGTTTAATTGTAATACATTTACATGTTTTGCAGAATTGAGGCCTAAACCGTGATAGAAGCAACACAGAAACCTGATGTTTAATAAAAAACCCCGCTTTTAAAAAGCTGCCAATTAAGAGAAGAAAACCATCTGTTTAGTTAGTTGATTGATCAGATTCACATGGATTTGGGCATTTCTAACTTTCCAAAGACGTCAACTTTTCACTGACAAAAATCTTCCTGTTTGGTTTTCCTTGGGGGCTGGTGTGTCACGGAGAGAGGGCTATCATGTGCAGTGTGCTACACACTGAACTATTCTGAGAAAGGAGCTTTCTGACCTAGAGCTACTCTTTCTTTCTTTTCTTTTCTTGTCCAAATTCTCTGTAGTACGAAATATCACGGGAGCCTGAGGGCTTTAGGATGCAGCGCAGATACTAAGCAACTAGAGTGGTGGAAAGATGGACAACCACCGCGACAAAGGGTCAGACCAAAGAGTTTCACAGCCTCTCACCAATGCAGTCACTTCAGCAGAAGAGACAACGAAGTCCATAACCCCGGATTCTCTGAAGTTTCTCTAACGGAAGATCCCTGCTTGAAAGAGATTATGGACAACTCTCTGAAATAGGGGAAAAATGAAGCAGAGGGTAGGGAGAAGAGGACTTTTAAAAGAACTAATGGGCTCGAATAACCATTAGACTTCTTTCAGGAGGCAAGTACGTTGGCAACAGAGTGAGTGTAGATAAGATACCAGGATTTTAACCCTGCTGGTTTTCAGTTCTTTTGGAAGATGGTCCAGGCAATATGTGCGATGCTGAAAAATGTCACCACCCAGAGCTTTGCCTGTATTTGTGCTCACTCCATTTCAGCTAAAAGCACCCTGCATGGCTTTGGGCAGATCAAAACTGTTCTTCATGAGAACATTACCTATTTCTCTTTACTATGTCGGATACAGTCTTTTTTCTCTCTTCAACCCCCCAATATTTCCTATCTGGAAGCATTCCGGTCAGATCTCTGCTGACGTGAGTTGTGTGAGACAATGGTACTTGTCTGACCTTTTATGCAGCCTTCCTTCACAATACAATGACAAGAAACAATATCTTCAAACAAACACTATTGTTCTCCACCTTGCACAACTACATTGATTTTACATTCTCAGCTCCTGTGGAAAGTGTTAGCATTTTGTTTTCTCTTGCACTCTTTATGTTTTGACTGAATGATCTTAAAGTTTAGTTGGTTTTTTTTTTTCTTACATACACTCAATAAATCTGTCTGTAAAAGAATCCACTTTTTACTGTACTTTACTGAGTGTGCATTATCTATTGACTAGCATTAATATTTCATTATATATAGTATATATATAAAATATATATCTGCACAAATATGTATATATATTTATAGGTTAAGTTCATTTAAAGCATCATTTAATTCCATGTTATATTTTGTGTTTTGATTTGTATATATGCAGATTAACTTTTCCTATTAAACGTTATTGTTTCTCAGTACCAAGGCTTTCTTATGTTGCTGCCCAGTGCTGTAAGCATGTTTTTTTTTACAACTCCAGAGACTATTTTATGTCAAAACTTGTGCAGAGTTTGGACGGAAGTGTGCACAGACTGGTTGCATCAGCACCCAGCTTTCACTCAGAGGTTCCGATCAGAAATATTAAATCTTAATGAACCTAAAATGTTTATTGCTGTAAGGCTGGCACCAATTTTCTGTATTTGCTTTCGGTGGGAACCAGGTAATGAATGCAGCTGGATCTCCTTTGAAAATGCTGGACAAGCTGCTCTCTGTGGTGGCAGCTTTGTGCATATGGGTCTGTTAATGTCACACAGCTAAAAAAAAAGTCTTTCAGCTTAAATGACAAGTTTGGGTACCAGTGGTAGAGAACACTGTATGTGGCTGTAGAGATTACCAGGACGCGCATGCAGAGGGATTGCTCCAGTGCTCTCGGTGATCAAAATGAGGTCCCACTCACCAGTTATGCTGTTGAAAACTGTGAACTAAACAGTCCTGATCTTTCTCTTATGGCTTCTCTAGCAAAAGAAGATAGACCCTGCTTTCTCTGAACTGCCTGCAATGAGCAGTAGTTCAGAAGTAGCCCGGTGAGAAAAGGTACCATTTTCTCTCTGTTGTTTTCCTGGGTTTTCACTGTTTCTTTCTTCCCGTTGACTCCTGTCCCCTTTGTTGCTGTCACCTGGCTGCACAGCGCCTGTGGTTGGCAGGTGTCTGTAGGAGGCCAGGTTCTGGTGGCCTTAGCCACCCTCCACTGGCTGCGTGCATCTCAACATGCACAAGGTGACCTTTACTCCATCTGAGCAGGGCTAGCTGGATTTAGCTATTCATGACACCTTATTCAAAGGATGGTAGAGATTTGGTCTTATTTTCTTGACTTTTCCTCTGACAGTACTCACCCGTGAGGAGCAAAGCAAGGCATGGTGGTTACCCTTAGCACAAGAGGAGGAGAGGTCCCATCCTTCCTCCAGCTAGAAAAGCCCTACAAGGGGGACCAGCTCCCTTCCCTTTCGTTAATGTAGGGCCCCCCCTGCCTGCTGCCCCCTTCTTTTTCTTTGAGCCCTGTGTCCCCCCACCATTTCTTGGGTGAAGGAGGTGCTCCCTGCTTCTAATCCCTCTGCTAAGTCCTTTCCTTTTCCTCTTTTCCCTGATTTTTCAGCAGCAGGAAAAGGTTCTGCTGCCAGCAGAACATTCCAGGGAGTTTGCATTGGAGTGAGACATTGAAAAATGGGTGGGATACAGGTAGAACAAATGGCAAAAAATCATGAAGCTCAGTGTACTCCGGGGAGTTTGCATGGAGTGAGACACTGAAAAATGGGTGGGATACAGGTAGAAGAAATGGCAAAAAATCATGAAGCTCAGTGTAGACTTTTACCTTGTTCAGCCGGTTGCTTTGGCTTGGGTACCTCCTCCTCCCCTTCTTTGTATGGCAGACTGAAACTTGGGGTTATGTGGAGTCTAATAAAAAGATTTCTCTATATCAAGAGTAACAGCCCATCCGTCATGGTTTTTCATTGAGGTAAATTGCCTGGTTCCATCAGCTTAGTGCAGAGGATCCTTAAAATACGTGTAACAGCAGCCTGCTACAGAGGCACATGAAAAGGCTTTTAAGTGTTATCTCTTACTCTTTCGAAAAGCAATAGGGCTTGGAAATGTACCTGAAAGCTCAACGATAAACGAAACTTTAATGCAGTAAAACTTTATTGAGGGTGTGATATCTAGATATTTGCTGTCATTGATAATAAAAGCAGCAAAAATAGTCAGGTGTTTGCGTCATTTAACTGCAGAGGAATTTTCATTGCTCTAGTTCAAAGCTAATTTCTGCAACTGCAGCCAGTTCTCATTTAGCCTGTGCTGGGCAGGCCTATCAGATACTACTGTAAGCTTACTACTCTTTAGCATTTCAAAGGCTGCTACAGCTATTTTATCTGGACTGGAATTCTGTACCGAAAGGGCAAACTCTCAGATATTTCACTTCTGTTTGACTATTAGCAACGTGTGATTCTGTTGGGAAATCAGATCATGGAAAATTGTTCTTTCTGGTGTTTTATGACTGCTGCCACTTGGCTCATGCATTGTTTCAGCTGTCCATCCTTCAAAATCCAACTGGGCATGGGAAAAGGAGCTGAGTGTGACCCTCACCCATCGGTGTGAGAGAGGACATGCCTGCAGGCAGGGTGAGAGGCTTCAGGGAACTGCCACACCTCGTTTCACGTCCTGGGATCTCCCATCCATCTGCTCCCCCAAGATACAGGGCATCCTGCTGGCATGTAACGCACAGAGGATGTGGGAAGATGGTGCCACTCAAGTCTGCCACCTACTTTTGTCCTGACCAAAAATTACACTAGGAGATTGCTTGGCGCATCTGCACCAGGTGTACTAAAAAATGGTAAATGTGTCGGGCACAGGGGTTTGCATGGTTATAACACATACTTCTATGGGGGTATTGGAATCACTTAAGTCACATGCCATTCTTTATTTATCTGGATACACCTGAGTATATTCAAGTGATGCGGGGTGGTAGGGGTGGAGTATGGTGCTGTGGATGGCTGTGGGGTAAGAGCCTGGGTCAGGGCAGCTGCCTTGGAGAAGCTGTGCCGCAGTAATGTGATGGGACAGTGGGGTAAGGATGGGCTTCATCAGGCCTGACAGATCTTGTGCTGTTTGCACTGCTTATGCCTGAAACCAGCCTCAAAAACGAGACATAAAACCCTGCATCCAAACGCTCCCCAGCAAAGACCAGCATCCAAACTTGCATGTGAAAGGCAGTGTGTTTCAGGCTTGAAAGCAGGAAGCATTTTGCATTTTTCTGGTTACCTGCTGGTGTAAAACACTCCTTGTTTCCTTTCTGAGACTGTTTTTACATAAATCCTGCATGCGATGTGCCAGGCTGGAGGTATAAACAAGCAAGAGCAAGCGATGAAGGTAAGACACCATTGCAGAGCCAAGGGCTTGACTCTTCACTTCTTGCGTACTTCCTTTGACTTTGATGGCTTGTTATTTTCAAGGCAGCACTCCCTCCAACAGGAGGAACAGGGGTAAAGGAAAAGGAGCCTCTCCTCTAGCAAGAAGTGCTCCCTTCCTCACGAGGAATGGGTTCCCCAACAGAAACCCCTGGTACAGAAAACTTTTAGGGAAACTCAGGTGAGGGCTCAAGGGATTCAGGCAGATGTCCCAGTGAACATCACTGTCCCTAGCTGTTTTTTGGGGAGACCACCATGGCTCAGGAGGGTGACTGGACCCTGGCCCAACCCAGGGACAGAGGATCCGGCTTGAAATTTGGGGGTCATTAGCCCAGGGCCACAAACCACAGAAAGGCAAGCAAGGCAAGCCTAGCACTGCTTCATCCATCTGCCACTCCCGAGAGGAGGACTGTCATTTGTCAAGTTTGGTAACTGCAAAGTCATCAGTTGCTATTTTTTCCCAGTTTCTCACCCTTTACCCTTTTTTTTTAAGCCGAGTAATGCTCCCTGTTTCAAAGCCTTGTGTCTGGTGTTTGCAGATGGAGCAGCTTTGCTTATTAAGCATTCCCAGGAGGACTAAATTGACTTCTCCCAGGTTTTGGGGTGTGAGCTGACAATAGTGATTTTTCCAGCAACTAGTCAAAAAAATCCCCAAACCCAACCCTAAAAGCCCAAAGTGGTCTAAGAACAGGGAAACCCATAAAACATGTCAGGTCACAATTAAACAGGAAATAAATAGGGCTAAAAATAAGAATCCATAAATTGCCTTGCAAAGGATGCTCTAACTGCTGATAAAAGGCTCTTTAAATATATCAAAGCCGCAAAGGCAGCTAGGAAATCAGTGGGAATACTGATCACAAGGGTATAAAAGGGACAGATGGGGATGATGAAGATGTAGCAGAGAAGCTCAGTGATTTCTTTGTGGCTGTTTCTATAGCTGAAGCTGTTGGGGAGCTTCCCACATCTGTCACACTCTGCAGCGGATCAGCCGGAGGAGCCACAGCAATAAGAAGGAAAAAGGTAACATGGCATAAAAAGGTAGCAGGAGTAAAGGAAAGTAAGTGAAGGAACTAAGTAACAGGAGGTACAAGGTCAATTAGATAAAACGGTTGTGAATAAGTGACTAGGAGCAGGCAGCGCTGATCCAGGGGACCCACAGGAGTGGTGCAGCCCAGCGGTACGGGGGGCTGCAGTACCCAACTGTGTTCCAAGGCACAGCCAGCCCATTGCACCCCACAGACTCACTGGGACCCACTCAGCCATCATTGACGGGTCTCTGAAGCCATTGACTTGGAGTGGCAGCCAAACACCCACCAGAATTTGGGGGTACACAAAGCTAAAGGAGATCAGGGTAAAGCAGAAAGAAAAAAAACTTTACGGGCGCAGGTGGTGAACTTGCTGCCATGGGGCATTGCAGGTGTTGTATCCGCAGGTTCAACAAGAGATTAGGCAAATTCAAGGATGCAAATGCATGACAGAGATGTACCCTCTAACAACAAGATGAGAAAGTAGGGTTGCTGGAGGAAGGGGCTGTAAAAGGAGCCAGGCCCCCAAGATAACCAAGCCCCCAAGATAGTCCCTCCTGTTGCAGTCCCTGGAGCAGAGCCTAGAGCTGGGTGGACAACCTGGGCCAGGAGGACATTTCTCACCTCCTGGACTCATTGACCTGCTTCATACAGTGGCAGCTGAAAGGTGATGCCTGGGGTGTGTGTACGTAGTGTGTCCTGTATGCCCTAATTATGCCCAGGCTGTTCATAAACCATGGAGAGGCCGGGTACGGTGCTGTAAATCGGGCTCTTTAGTGTTTATGTAAAAACAACCTCATAAAAGAAACAAGAGGAAATTTTTGCAAGCAAGTAACTCAAAAAATGCAAAATGCTTCCTGCTTTTGAGCCCAAAAGGTGCTGCCTTTCACAAGCAAGGTCCAAGAGCAACTTATGGAGAGCAAAGTCTATTCCTCTCCTCTCCGTGAAAAGCAAACCAAGACCAACAGCTCCCACCCTCCTTCTCCTGGTGGAAGCAAAACAGCTTGTGAAGGAGCTGTGCCTTACCTGCTTCTCTCTGTCCCCAATCCCCGGGCAGTGTCCCCCACGGCACCCGCCAAGGTGGGCGACATAAAGGGGAGTGGAGAGGAAATATCTGACCAGCTGCTGGCCCAAATACAGCAGAGGTTTCCCCAGGGGAGCTGGGAGACTTGCAGGGCCAGATAAGGTGGAAAAGGGAAAATAAGGCACTGAAAGAAATAAGAAATTTTGCCCAGGACTCCAGAGAGGGCTGTGGAGGGACCAACATTGCTTTTGGTGGGCATATATGGCAACTGAGCGTTTTCTTCCTTTTCTTGTCTGTTCTGAAACACTAGTACCCTCAGGTAGCACCCTGAGGGACTTTTGTCCCAGCTGGTTTCCCAGTTTGGTCATTGCTTTGGCAGTCAGTTTTCTAGAGTGACATTAACAGCTTCCCAGGGGAATGTCCACCACATCTCAGTGGGGTGGGGAGGGTCAGGAAAGCTCTGAGCCCTCCTGAGATGGCTCCCCTAGACCCTCGTCGGTGTCATTGCTGCCTGCCCCGTGCCCGCTGACGTGAGCCTGCTTAAACATTAGGGAATCTCTGCCTTTCCTTTAGTCAGGGGTATCCAGAGGTAGATGGGGAAAGAAAGTCTGCTGCATAAATGAGACTTGGGAAAAAGCTGTGTCTGCAGTCTGTTATCCGTAGAGATCCTTTTATGGGGTAAATCAGCCAAAAATTTTTAAAAATGTTTCATATCTGGGACAGTCAATGAATTCAAGAGGTTACTATAGTGCTAAGGCACCTAATTCCATCTCAAGTAGAGGAATGTTTAAATTGGTGGGAAGCAGGGGTCAAGTCCAGGCAGGTATTTTGGTGCCTAACTTGTACTGACGTTAATGGGAATAAGGGTCTCTGGGGAAGAATTGTGGACCTGAGTCTATATATCATTCCCATAAATGAAGCAGGGCTTGTGTTGCACATGTGTAACAGTACTTTATTATTCTTTTCAAAGCAAGGTCTTTCCTTGTAGATTTCTCATGATTTCTCAACTGTTTTGTCCTTCCAAGGTTGGTGTGAACAGATTCTGCAGCAAGCTCATGCTGGGCAGAAACCGTTTGCCAAAAAAATAAGCAAAAAAACAGTCCAGTGATTTATTTCAGATACTGATTAAACAGCCAAGTGTCAACTGAGATTTGAAAAAGCTGCATGGGGCATTGGGAGGCCCAAACTGCACAGATCCAGGGTGAATTTTTTGGAAAGCCATTTGTACCTCCAGAGCACTCTGCTCGCCCAGGCGCTTGGGACCTGGACTTTTACTTCATTCAGTGGGAATTTTGCCAGAGATGTGAGTGGAGCCAAGCCTAGCTGGTTCTACCTGCTGACATATTAAATCGTATTTAATGATGCTTCCCCCACATGCACGCATACAAAGGGAATCTCTTTGGGCTTTCCATTTGTGAGAAACCCTCTGCTAGATGCGTCCAGTAAATACTCCTGCCTTTTGTGGCTCTCGTGGAGTACTAATCGAAATGAGTCCATTTTATTTGAGGCAAGATGTGCAGGAAGAGAAAATATTTCTTAGCACACCATGCAAGGCGGTAGGGATGGAGCTTCAGGCTACCAAACCCTCCTCGCACTCCCTCCTCTCCGGGACTTGGCAGAGCCCCTGGCCACAAGATGGAGCCGGCTCTTTGCAGTTGCAGGAAAAGCCACAGGGAAGGCAAAAGCTTTTGATGAGCACATTTTAATTGAGGCTAACCATTAACAGAGGCCACAGGCAGGTTTCCAGTGAGCTGCTAATTTTTAACTCTCTCCTGTGTCACAGCCTTATGCATCCCCATGCCCATCCCTTTGATGGCACGCTCCTTAACTCCAGGGATTGGGGCATATTTTTTGGGGTGGTTCATGGCCGGAGATATCCATCACCCATTTCAGTTCAGCACGTCAGTAAGCCTCTTCTGAAAACATCTGCTCAGGCAGCCAAGTGCCCCCCAACCTGCTCCAGGAGCTGTAAGAACACCAAAGCTTGCCAGGTTTGGTCTGGCTCCATCGTCGCTGCTTGAAGGATGCAAGTTTATGCGCCTCAGAGGCATGAGGAAAATCTTCCCCGTGTACTTTCCTTGCTTTCCAGCCCAGCAGCTCCAGGCATGGACTGGCACCCAGATTTATTCTGAACCCTGCATTTTTTCCTGTAGGAGAGGGACAAAACTTGTCAAGAGGACTTTGGGTGCTGTTCTCTGCTTCCTAGCAGTATTGCAGCGCTGCTTCTCAGCAGGTCGGGAGTGGTAGCGTTGCTCTTGAGTAGCCGAGAACAAGGGTTCGTCCTCAGATGGAAAAAAAAATATTTTAATGTCTATTTTTATAGCAGGCAGCAGCAACATGAACTGCATCTTTAGCTGGGGGACAGCACATACTGTATAAGAAAGGATGAAAATCATGATTATCATTTTTTGGCATGCGATAGTTGCCTATTACTGACAAGAATTTTGTGTGAATTGGAATTTTTTTGTAGCTTCAATGGAAAAAGCAGGAGACAAACGTTTTCCATGATTGCGAAAGCCCCAGCAGCCAGGTCTGTGAGCTGGCTCGGGGAAGGAGGCAGCGTGGGGACAGCAAAGCCGCACGATGCCCATGGCCTGAGACTCTGCGCTCCCGCTTCCCATCATGGCGCAGCCAGGAGAAACGGTGAGAAACAGGAAAGGAAGAGAACGTGTTTTCCTAACACAAGAACTGTTTGTAACATGGTGGAGGTCCCCAAGGCTCAAATGAGTTTGCCTTTCATTTCATATCCCTGATTGTATACCTCAGCTTGAACCTAGCTCCCCCAAAACTCCTTTTTATTAAAACCTTAAGTCAACCCAGCTTGATCATCATCTAGGTTCGAGTATTGCCCATCTTTTGTTGTATGGAGAGCTGCTCGGACCAAAGGGCTGAGGGACGTTCAGGACCTGCTGCGTGCTGGTGGTGCCCGAGGCCGGGCTGCATCTGGATTCCTCTTCCAGCCATCACTGGCTTCACTGTGACTTCTGGAAACAGGTAATCTTAACCGTCTTAGCTGGTCTTTCTGGCACACTAGAGAGCTGTGCCTGAGATCCTATGGCTTCTGAACTTACTGCAGATATGGTGGTTGAATGAGTTATATCCAGTAATGAGGCTATAATGAGTTATATCCAGTTGGAAGATGTCTCTTCCAGCTGGAGCTGCTAGTAACTGGCAACTCTAAACTTATGCCACAGAGTCTAGACAGTGGACAAAGTCAGAGATGCCCCAAGATCTTACGGCAGGATCAAGGCAATATTTTGTGAGACATTAAGGCAGAGGCAGAGTGCACCCTGATACAGGCTGTGGCCATGGGCTGGGGCCCTGGGACCAGCATTTTGCTCGGACCGGTGCAGAAAGAGGAGCCATCGTTGAAAATCTAGAACGCCTCCAGTGCCATGGCAGACATCTAGACGTGACTCAGATGCTTTTATTGACCCTTCCTGCCACAAGGAAGATATGACAAACAAAACTTATCTTTAAAACACCCAAAATATCTCTGATAAACCATTTTATTTGTTTTGACTGATAATAAAAGAGCCAAAGAACTAACTTACAACTGTATTGCTTGCAAATGCATGCCTAGGTCAGATACATGGGGTTTATATCCTGCTTTGACCATAGTTTTGAAATGCAAGTGATAAGAAAGCAAGCACAAAGGTCAGGCCTTTCCCGCCCGGGGGTTTTCCTCTCTCTGTTCCAGCAGAACTGTGCAATGATACTCAAAACCCAAGTTCAAAGGCCTCTGTGGCACCTAAATACTTGAAGGAACCTGAGGGATCTCAGTCCTATGGACTAAATGGTCCTCAAGAATGGCATTTTGCAGACAGGTGACATGATGGCCAAGAGACAAAAGATGGGGGCAGCAGTGATGGTTGTTCCTGGAGATCAAGAGTGACTTTGTTGCAGGTCACCCTTTCACGATTCCCAGGAGACAGAGCCGCCCTTTGTGTTCCCATCCCAAAATCACGATGATGCCTCAAACTCATCTTCTACCGCTTTGTATGATCCCTTTGTCCTTAATAATCTCATTAAGAAATGGACACTAAAAGCTTTTTTTCTCAGTCCCTTATTCAGCACAAGGGAATCTCAGAAGAAAGATGAAGGGCTTATCTGGTTTCATATGCAGAGGCAATCTTCTTTTCGAGCATCTGCTGCCACCCCATCCCTGACTCCAGAAAAGCAGCCAGCACATGTCGGCCCAGCGCCCTTGTCACTGGAAAGCAGGAAGGATTTATACAAACACCCTCTCTGGGGACCTCATTTCAGGCCACACATTACCTCTGCTGATGCTTCATTTCTTGGTCCATGGCTGACCTCAGGGACACAAAGCTGCCTGCTTGCTCTGGAGCTGAGCTGCTCACCCTGTGGTTCAACCCTACGTTCAACCACCGTAAAGTCCCCCTCTTGAGGTGACAGCTGCTGTCTTGATCATTAGTGCAATTACATCCCCTTTTGCTGCTGTGTGAGGGGGCAAGAGCACAGCGCTGGCTTCAGAGAAGAATATTAACGTCGTTCTCATCATGCAAGCCACGGCATTTCCTTCCCTGCAGCTCTGGTGGGTCTTTCCCTGTAGATCCCTGGGCTCCCACTGTGGTCTGTTGGTCAGTGGTGGTCTGCTGGGATGAGATATATGGCCTGTGAATCTGTGGGACCTTCACAGGGGTTTGGCTTGAAAAATGTGATGATAAGAGTACATGACTGATAGCAGATGTTAAGCACTGACAACAGCCCACAGCTAAAATAAAGTGCAGTAGCAGCTCCTGACCTTCTCCCTTCTCTCAGGGGTTTCTCGTGGGGTAAGGTCAGCCTGGGCATGGTGGGCACCGGGTGCTTGTGGCGATGCCGCAGGCACCCACGGAAAGCGAGGGCAGGCTGAGCCCGGCTAAATATAACCAGTGACTGGTGAGCTCCTACGCCTCACCTGGCTCTGGTCCCACCGCAATACATTCCTTCCGAAAGTCATCCCCCTCTTCCTCAAATCCTCTTCTCTGCTACTTGAGATGCCACAGTTGAGTCTCACAAGGTGGTTTTCTTCCCTCCAAGTAGTTTCTTCCTCCCATGACCCTGCTTTTCCTTTCTCTCTCTTGCTCATTCACCACTTGCCCCTGTGCATCTGCTCCTTCCCACCAGTGCTCCCTGGGTGGCATGGCAGGACACAGGGATGCGGGATGAGGGATGAGGGTCTCCCTGCTCCTACGACCAGGGTGATTAAAGCTCTCACACACAAGTCTATCTATGTATGTTTGTACATGTAGTTGTATCTCAGGGTACAGAAGATCTGAGAAGGGACTTCTAGGTCTGCACAAGGCTTCTCTGGGAATTAAGGTTCATATCAGGTACTTTATCTCATGCAAATTCAGCATCTGCATTTAATTTTCTTTCTTTTCACAGAAATATTAAAAATATGCCACAGAAGAATAACCCGTTTTGAAGTCCCGGCACACCACGTCTTGCATTCCCAGGTCAGTCACAATGTGGCCAATATTAATTTTGTTATTAACAAGGTGATGGCATGCACCTCATCGTGCTCTTGGGATAAGAGGGAGAGCTGGCGCTGCCCCTTTCCCCACGCACAGCCGACAGCTGGAGGGCAGCTTGTAGGTCACAGCCTGGCCCACGCACCATGTTCCTACCATAGGAGGGGTTTCGGTGAGGCATTTAGTAATATTTTTCCACTGATTGCAAGCAGTATGGTTGTGATGCTCCTACTGCCAAACCAAGAGTTACTCTGATTTAGCAGCACAAGGACAGCTAAAATATGACAACTTTTGTAGGTGGGTATTTCCTAAGACAACAAATAGTCGCTTTAAAGCCAAACCTGGTATCTCCCAGGGTTATGGAGGGGCTGAAGAATCAGCGAGGTTTATGAAAGCAGCGTTGGAAATCAGTGCAAATAAGGGGAAATTTTGGCAGGTGGCATTACAGTTGATCACTTCTTTCTGAGAACAGCAATACAACGTACTGGATTGAGGGCATGTGTTTTAAGCAAAATCTAATGGTGAGATCTAGTAAACATTATGCTAAAGCAGCATGAAGGTCTGCAGGCCACGGGTAGTTAACTGTTACTATAAATTGCCTTTAAAATCAGTGATCAGCTCTGCGGTTGATTTATGATTTCTTTAAAAATCAGAAGAAAACAGAAAGCTCCCTAGCAACCCAAACACAATCATAAATTTACTGTTTCCTTTAGATCTGAAGTGTTGATGTCCCATCGCGCCAGGGACAGGCAGTGGGGGTGTGGACAGTGCCAAAAGGCCGTCGGGCAGGGCAGTGCTGCCCGGGTGCCCTTGCTTAGAGAGCCCTTGAACAGATGGACGCAGTGTGTTTGCACAGAGCAAATCTCTGGAGCAGGAAAATGCCACGTAAGAGCAGCCACTGACCCGTGGGGACATGAGTGCAAGCCCTGCTGTGAGTCAGGACAGGAGGGCGTGCGTTATTTGTGTTCCTGTGGGTACATACGCATGTGTCTGTGTGTGCGTGTGCCTGTGCAAACTGTGCATGTCTGCCTGTAGGTACATGTCCGGGTGTGCCCGTGTATATGCATCTGTGTGTGTGCGTGTCCGTGAAAGATATGCACGTGTGTGTGCACATGTGCATGCATCTGTGTGCAGGTATATGCATGCATGTATGCATGCATGTGCATGTATGAAATGTGCATGCATGGACATATGTGATGTGGGCATGCACGTACGCACGCATGTGTGCGTATGCGGACGAATGTGGGCAAGTGTGCGGATGCAATCTCCCTGTATGTGCTTCCCTGTGCACACACACCCACGCGTGTGCTTGGGTCAGGCCGTGCCCGCGTCTGCCCGCTCCACACCCGCGGGGGACGGAGTTACGCCTTCCTTGGCGGCGGGGAGGTGGCAGCGCACCCTCGGGAGCGGGACAGACGGACGGACGGACACACGGACACG